>NW_027078146.1:0-1740 GCF_963678975.1 Dysidea avara | reverse complement strand
CAAATTACCTGTAGAGAGTTCAGCTACAAACAAATCTCCCTGTAGACAGATCAGCTAGAAGAAATTACCTTGTAGAGAGTTCAGTTACAAAGAAACCATCATGTAGAGAGTTCAGCTGCAAACAAATCTCCCTGTAGAGAGATCAGCTACAAACAAATCACCCTGTAGAAAGATCAGCTAGAAGAAGTCACCTTGTAGAGAGTTCAGCTACAAAGAATCATCATGAAGAGAGTTCAGCTGCAAAGAAATCACCTGTAGAGAGTTCAGCTACAAACAAATCTCCCTGTAGAGAGATCAGCTAGAAGAAGTTTCCTTGTATAGAGTTCAGCTACAAACAAATAACCCTGTAGAAAGATCAGCTAGAAGAAGTTACCTTGCGGAGAGTTCAGCTACAAAGAAACTATCATGTAGAGAGTTCAGCTGCAAACAAATCACCTGTAGAGAGTTCAGCTACAAACAAATCTCCCTGTAGAGAGATCAGCTAGAAGAAATCACCTTGTAGAGAGTTCAGTTACAAAGAAACCATCATGTAGAGAGTTCAGCTACAAACAAATCTCCCTGTAGAAAGATCAGCTAGAAGAAGTCACCTTGTAAGGAGTTCAGCTACAAAGAAAGCATCATGTAGAGAGTTCAGCTGCAAAGAAACCACCTGTAGAGAGTTCAGCTACAAACAAATCTCCCTGTAGAGAGATCAGCTAGAAGAAATTTCCTTGTAGAGAGTTCAGCTACAAACAAATCACCCTTTAGAAAGATCAGCTAGAAGAAGTTACCTTGTGGAGAGTTCAGCTATAAAGAAACCATCATGTAGAGAGTTCAGCTGCAAACAAATTACCTGTGGAGAGTTCAGCTACAAACAAATCTCCCTGTAGACAGATCAGCTAGAAGAAATTACCTTGTAGAGAGTTCAGTTACAAAGAAACCATCATGTAGAGAGTTCAGCTGCAAACAAATCTCCCTGTAGAGAGATCAGCTACAAACAAATCACCCTGTAGAAAGATCAGCTAGAAGAAGTCACCTTGTAGAGAGTTCAGCTACAAAGAACCATCATATAGAGAGTTCAGCTGCAAAGAAATCACCTGTAGAGAGTTCAGCTACAAATAAATCTCCCTGTAGAGAGATCAGCTAGAAGAAGTTTCCTTGTATAGAGTTCAGCTCAAACAAATCACCCTGTAGAAAGATCAGCTAGAAGAAGTTACCTTGTGGAGAGTTCAGCTACAAAGAAACCATCATGTAGAGAGTTCAGCTGCAAACAAATCACCTGTAGAGAGTTCAGCTACAAACAAATCTCCTTGTAGAGAGATCAGCTAGAAGAAATTACCTTGTAGAGAGTTCAGTTACAAAGAAACCGTCATGTAGAGAGTTAAGCTACAAACAAATCTCCCTGTAGAAAGATCAGCTAGAAGAAGTCACCCTGTAGAGAGTTCAGCTACAAAGAAAGCATCATGTAGAGAGTTCAGCTGCAAACAAATCACCTGTAGAGAGTTCAGCTACAAACAAATCTCCCAGTAGAGAGATCAGCCAGAATAAGTTTCCTTGTAGAGAGTTCAGCTACAAACAAATCACCCTTTAGAAAGTTCAGCTAGAAGAAGTTACCTTGTGGAGAGTTCAGCTATAAAGAAACCATCATGTAGAGAGTTCAGCTGCAAACAAATTACCTGTAGAGAGTTCAGCTACAAACAAATCTCCCTGTAGAGAGATCAGCTAGAAGAAATTACCTTGTAGAGAGTTCAGTTACAAAGA
>NW_027078145.1:0-48231 GCF_963678975.1 Dysidea avara | reverse complement strand
GCAGAACACTGCTCTTGCTGCACAGTTTATTTGTGAAACTTGTTACCATGAATTTCGAAGGAAGCCAACTATCTCCAGACACAAGCGTCAAACAACACATCCACGAGGGAGAAAGAGGTAAGCTACAGTTTGGTCCACTACCAATAGTGGGAAGCATCATCCTGTGGATGGCTTCACTTCAATGGTCAATGGTGTGTGTGAATTTTACTCACATTGCTCTAGTCTACCCACCTGGTGTCAATTGGGGAAGCAGCCCACCCAGCTGTAACATCAATGGGTACCTAGTGTTAACTGGGAAAGCAAATTCCAACTGTCCATGTCTCACACAGTGGGTGAAGGTTCAGGTGGTATTTTGGATGCCCACACCTTCACCTGTGAGATATAGTGCAGCCTCCTGCGGGTTACTAGTCCTGCCCCAGGAGATTGATTGATTTGATTTATTATTTTGTACTCATCACAACAATTGGCACAATGCCGTTCCTCCTTGTTGCAGCGTTACTAACAACAACTGCAAACTAAACACATATGCATATATAAACACAAAGCAAAGCAATAGCAAATATTACACCACACACAAACAACACAGAGTTACTTAGATGACAAGATATGGCTTGAGGATTTGTCTGTGCTGACTCCTAGCACCTGAGTAGCGTACAGGCGTCCCAGTGCTGGTTCACTGGGTAAGCGTGACCATGCTTGCATGGCAGCTGAAGGCTTTACTTTGTGTGTGTGTGTGTGTGTGGGGGGGGGGGGGGGGGGGGGATGTGGGGGTGTGTCAATCCATAAAATTACTGTATAAAATTACTGTAATGCACAAGCAATTAACATACTGAGTAATGTGCATGTGTTCTTGTTAGGAGGTAAATATGCAGCATTACAGTCTCTTGACCTGATTTGTACTAATCATGAAAAGCAGAAACTATGGTTACACACGGTATGACATGTGATATCACTTTAGTGTACAGATAGCATTTACTTGCAGTGAGTTTTACTGATTTACAAATGTGAATCTTTATAGTTGCAGGCATTTGTTTCTCCTAAGAACTTTATGTTTTCTGGCCACTTCCTGAGCACTGATCCAACATTATTGTATCCTTTAACATATATGTGCTAACAAATTTCCACAATTATATCATTATTAATCCAACAAGTGAATATGTTACAGTATAATACTCTCAATAGTAACTTGACGTATTATATTGAAATATGTCAAACAATTAACCAATAGAATTAGTATTACACTTATTTGTTAAGGTGCCTTGACAAAATCTGTAATACTAATTTGATTGGCTAAAATAGTGTGGTGTGTTCCTATTAGAAGTAAATGTCCAACTTGACAACTAGTGTTGCCAAGTGATAGATGCCCCATGTAGCAATGGTTGCTAGGCAATGGCTGCTAAGTGTGATTAATCTTTAGCAGTGGTTATTTTTGAATTTCTGTTGCCTAGAAACAGTTGCTATGGTTGTCAGATTAATTTGCAATAGGACGGATGGCTGTGGTATTCAGGATTAATAGTTCTTGCATTGTAAACAGGAAGGAAATAGTGCTCGGCTTATCCCCACACTATTTTACTCCTCCCTGTTTACAATGCTCGTACTATTAATCCCGAATACCACAGCTATCCATCCTATTACATATATGAATAGTACTGTAAGGATGCGGCAATTATGCCAGCATAATTTTGGGAATAATAAGTATCTGTAGGAATCAAGGATTATGCTGGCATTTTGAAACAGAATTCCATTTAAGTATATAGAGCAAGTCAGAAATTCTAATGAAACAGTCACACTAATTGTACTACTCTGACAAAGCAGTCAGATAAAATGATAAGTCACAAAAATGAAACTGAATATAACATGTATTGATGTGGTGTAATTTTGGACATTTCTTTAAAAGTAGCAGAGCAATATTGGTTTCCTTAACATTTGTGGGTGGCTGAAGTCAATTTGGGCTGTGCTGAGTGGAAAAGGATCAGAGATCGGAAATTATACTGCACTGCTTTTTGTTCAGAGTCTAGTGCCACAAATATCAAATGATACACTACAAAACTTCTTTGATGTAAGACAATAAATACATCATTATATGTCCTATATTAACTATTTGATATTAATGTAAATCACCAAGCAGCACAAACAATATTGAGGATTGTTTGAAAGTTAAAAGCGACCTCAACATTACTGGCATTGTGAAGGCAAATCTATAGACCACAAGGCCTTTGATTTATGTATGTATACATGACTTTAGAATTACTGATTTTGTTACCATACATAGTCCATTTATTAGCTCCCAAAAACTACGTAAGGATCAAATAAGAAAAAAATGTTTCATCTTTGTCCAATAATTTTTTGCATTATAGAAGCTGATTTTTCATGTTAATAGTAGAGTCTTGTTCTGTTTCACCCAAATATTCCCAATGCCATAAAACAGGAATTCAATTAACTGGTTTAGTCAGGTTTGTATCACAAAAAGAGCGAAATAAGCAGGTATCGTACAGTGTCTGTATCAGAGCATTTACATAATCATGCATTATTTTACAGCCTTTGAATTCATTACATTTCTTATATATAATGCACACTTTTATGGCAAGTGCATCAGAATCTAGGTATGCACATTGTGAGTTAGTCAGGTAAGATATAGTCCAACAAATTTTCCATCTGCCAGCTGCATAACGGTGTGGCAGATGATCAAACAGATGTTTGATACCTATATACAATAGGAATGCAATCGGTAGGCAATCACACACATTCTCATGTAATTCTGAAATCATCATTTAGTAAAAATTGCATTCTGCTTTTCCTAGTGCGCCTCCTACATTATTACTGAAACATACATGGTAACCACACACCCCCAACTACTCATTGTGTGTTCATTAGAAATTTCCTACACAATATTTGGATGATTTAAATGTTCTAATAAACTAGTTACACTAATACTGAATGGCATTAGAGTATATAACTGGTATTATTGCCCATGACAGCAGGTTTGACTCTTCACCACAGATATCATACACTACGATAGTATCATACACTACTATAGTAGTGTATAGTAGGGACCACAAAGGAGTAGGCGTGGTCCACAAAATAACATCACCCAAAAACCAGCTTCAATTTCCCTGATGACAATGAGGCAGTATTGGTTAAGTAAAACTAAGCCCAAACAAGCTTTCAGATTAACCTGAAATGTTTTCAACAATTTGCTATGGAATTTTAAAAATACTTTATTTAACAGAATTTTCTACTGACTGACTGCCTGACTGACTGATGCCTCAAGACAAGCGTAACTCAATAATGGCTAAGGCTACGGGCTTGACTTTTTCACTGTTCGATGTCGCTTCGGCCCAAGAGGTGCCTTTTGGCATACCGCAGTACATACAATGCATTCTACATGGACTTATCAGTGTCCTCCTTTGTGTCCCATTCATCTTTGCTGACAGCAAAAAGTGTCGATTTGGCGATAGCACGTGATGGCTTTCCTTCGTAACGGAAATCGTCCATATTTGTCATAGTGGCTATTTTGATAGCAGAGGTGCTTTTCAAACAGTTCTTGATTCGTACTGCTGTGTAACGGGTTGAAAATAGCCGACAACGAAGCGTAATGGATACCTCACTTTTCAGACGATAATTGATATAACTGGGGCTCGCGGCACCATTTCTTTCTTTCAGTATGCATGGATTGCAGAGGTGCTTTTCAAACAGTTCTTGATTAGAAATGCTGCGTAACAAGTTGAACATAGCTGACAATGAAGCGTAATGATACTTCACTTTTCAGATGATAATTGGGGTGCGCAGTGCCTTTTCAGATGTGGTTTGCATGGGTTCACCAGTCAAAATAATTTTTTTTACAAAAATAGTTAACAAACAAGTACACAGAAAAATTTGGAATTTTCAACTAGAGTAGGGACCTTAGCACATCAATAAAAGGTACTGAAACAAGCTGGAGTAGTGGATGACATTAAATCACAGTAAAACAATAAGAAGTGTTATATCCCTACTGTGCATTTCCATTATGGTATCTTGAGCACAGTAGGGATATAACACTTCTTATTGTTTTACTGTGATTTAATATCATCCACTACTCCAGCTTGTTTCAGTACTTTTTATTGATGTATTATGGTCCCTACTCTAGTTGAAAATTCCAAATTTTTCTGTGTACTTGCAAAGTTACATAAATACACCAAATTTCACTGTCAAAATCAACCAAACGTTAAGTAGTCAAGCCATATGCGTAGTCTGAGGCCTTGAGAGGCCTTTCACCAATCTGAGGATCTGGCTGTATGACTTTGTGGTGTTGGATAAAGGCCTGTGCTGTAAATGTCCTCTCATTTTAGCTAGTTTTGAGCCCTAATAGCCTACAACTTTTCCTAATTCATTCCTCTTCCACTGTGAAAACAGCTACCCCCCCTCCATCCACCTACCCCTGTTGGAGCTCACATGATTGTTTGATCTCATGAAAAACTTTCTAAAAATGGCAGGAAATTTGGCTGTCAGCTATACTTGTAGAGTGGAAGGTGAGGAGTTGTTGTGAATATTTGGTAAAACTGGCATTCACAATACTTGCAAATAGTCAATAAGTCAGGTTTTCCCTGAGACGGTCACATTTATTGCTACAGCTGGTAGAATAAAAAATGCACATTTAGTTAAAATGAAGTAGGGATTCATGTGATAAAAGTTACTGAAACAAGTGATTAACAAAAAAGTAAAATCCCTACTTTGTCCTTAAGCCAGTAAATATACAGAAATTTTTTGGTCACATCTTACTTCAGTACTTTTGTTGGATGGATTCCTTTCATTTTTGAATTAATTTAAACTTTTGTGTACTTGAAAGATTTTGCAAGCAGCACGGGAATCTGAGCTTAAAGAGCTGGTGTTGGACAAAGCAGCATATGATTACCCGATGAACAAAGCAGGAGATCAATTCAGCTCTCTCCAATGGGATGACTTTATTTGCTTCTATTATCTGCTATGTGGAATAAAAGAAATACACAGTACAAGAGATGCACATTGTCCAGTTAGTATTTACATCTTCTCAATTATATCAATTTTATCACTGAATGATTAGGTGCTGAGAGTGTTCATGACTTATGCCAAGGCTTACTCTTTCCTGAAGATGATGACTATAGAAGAATTTAGAGAATTTTTGATTGATTGTCAAGGGGTATATCATACAGTATTACACTGTGTATTCACAAACAATCATTCATCTAACTTATAGTGTTTTACTGTGCATGCTGCACATAGTATGGTATAGCAAAATTCTAATTTGTTTGGCATGAATAATACTCTCTTAGTGGCTTCAACTTAAATACATAGAAACATAGCTAACCAATCAAAATAAGTGTAGCATCATGAAATCATGAAATCGGTCAATGACTATATAGGCATACTAGTATACTGTAATCCATGTTATTTACTGTGTGATTCTGGTTTAGTGGCTTCCAGAGAAAGCAACCCATGAAGTATGCGAGCAAATAATTCACCACTATGACTCACATTGCAGAGCATTCAAGATATTGCTAGGGAACAGATTTCTCATCTGTAGTAGACACTTCTCTTTTACTGGATTCTTAAGGTAAATGAACTGAGGTGCTAAGATATTTCTACTGTTGAACACATGTAGTTTTCTAAGAAGTGATGATAATTCAATTATTGTAAAAGAACATAAAAGTGTTTATCAAGTAAGTTTAAGAAATATGATAAATTTAGCATTTTGTTTTCTTCTAGGATATGAGTCAGCCATTGAGTCATTACTTCATCAATTCCTCTCACAATACTTACCTGGAGGGTGAACAATATGTAGGCCTGTCTTCTACTAATGCTTACATGAGAGCATTACTACAAGGATGTCGATATCTTGAGTTGGACTGTTGGGATGGTGGGTTGTTTTCTCATTGCATCCATTCCTTGGCCGCCACCTTTGATTTCACAACTTTTTGACTCAGGCTTTTGAAAGCCACACCTTTTTTACAACTTGGGCTTGTTTTCATCCAATTTTTTCTTATCTACAGAAGAAAGTTACAATAGTATTGCAAACTTTATTTGACTATTTGTTAATTATTTTGAGGACTTCTAATAGAACACACAGAGAATCTTCTAGATTGTACTTTTAGTATTAAGTAGATTTAAACTAGACTATTTATTTAATTATAAGGTGGAAATTAGGTGAGCTGTCAGGGGCATATTTAGAGGGTTTCCTGGGGTTCTGGAAGCCTTTTTGAAATTTGAACTAGCAGGCTTGCAGCAGGGAACACCAAACCATCACAGTTTGGCCACACAAATATACAGAGATATGGGAATAGAGCAGAGCAGTATAGTTATGATGTATTAGGAAACTTAGTGAAAAAGAGGAATTTAACTACAAGGGAAAACATTAACAAAGATTGAGATACTCTAATAGAGCAGTCAGGTGTATTTTAATAGAGCAGTCAAAACTACTCTAATAGAACATTCATAATGGATTGCGATTTAAAAGGGTTTATTGAAAAACAAATGTAAATGCAAAACTAGCTTGAAACTTGAAACTTTTAGTACCTAAATAGAATCAAGTTTTTAATTTGGATCACTACAGTACTCCTGACCAGGACTTAAAAGGGAACTAGGAAACTAAGCATAATCTTAACATTAATTAGTATATATAAATTGTATTATTCATAGAGCATAAACTAATAGATTTTGAAGCATTTTAATGTACAAAATTGTCAGCAGCTGGGAGCTGCACCCCTAGACCCCTGCATTAATAACTTACCACCAAACCTGGAAACCACCTTGAAAAAATCTTGGATATGCCCTTAAGCTATGACAACAGTGGTTCAGTGGTGAAGGATTTGGGAGATAGGTATGGAGGTCCCTGGTTTGAATCAAATTCTGGACAAGTTTTTTGACATTTTCATGCACTTTTTATTTTTAATTCTTGGTAACTGTTCTACATGTATTGCATACTTTGACCCAGCAATTTTACACCAGGTTAGTTTTCTACTTGTAACCCAGTAGCTCTCACTGCAGTTTCTGTTAAACCACAAAAAGTTTGGACTGTATTGGATGCCACAGAATCTGGTTGTTAAGCTCATGTATATATTAAGTGCAAACTCGTTTCTTGTACTTAATCGCACATGCGGAGGAACACCTATGAAGAGCCAACATGAGGTACAACTATACAAGATAAGAAATGCTAGAGGTTTGTCAAATGTGTGAGGCTCAAAATTTCACATGGTACTGTACATGGCCATTTCACTATGCTTACCAAGCGAAATGATCTTCTGCAGCATGGAATTCGTGCTCCACACAAAGGAATTGCACATAAACTGAACTCCAAATATTTATATACGTGGTGACTGCAAATCACACCACCCCAAAAGAATTAATCACAATGAGATTAACAATAAAAAATTAGGGGAAGTTCTATTAAGTGAATGCGCCTAACAACCAGAGTCTACGGTATAACCTATACACAAACCAAACTGTTTACCTTGCAGGCATGCAAAATAATGTATTGGTCTTTTTAGCCAAAATTCATTCTGAATATCTTTCACATTTACACTAAACTTAGTACGTCAATTTGCCTTGATGTGTCCTTAAAGTACACCAAATTTTAAAGCAATCAAGGTATGAATTTGTATTTTATAATGGTTTTGTAAAATCTGCAATAAAGCTAAATCTAATGAAGAAGAAAAATTAAGCCAAACTTGAGGGCTTGTATTTCACAAATGCAAAAAGTGATCTTTGGTTGTTTTTCTTGTTTGTGGTACCAAAGGAGGAGGGTGTTCACAGAATGAAATCACTTACATATTGACTTCAAATAATAGAAAATTGCTCTTCCAACAAAACCTTTACTTTAATTGGTACCATGTTTTAGCAAGTTAATTAATGCCTCAGAAGCAAAAATAATTAATATTATATGCAAAAAAGGCTATAATGGTCACCAATTAAAAGTCAAATCTGTGATGGCACTATATATATATAAAATATATGTACTATATACATATGTGGAAAGTTTCAAAAAAGTGTGTGATTTTTTTGGTTGTACTGCTATTATTATAATTCCTTAAATGCTTCTTATGCCAGTGTAGTTTGCACAAGCATACAAAAAGTCATACGTATGTAATCCACTCTCAATTGCAATGATATACCAGGTATAAATTTATTATCATAGCACAACAATTTTGTTTTATGTATAGTGGGCCTTTTATAAGGTAATGTTGAATCATTCTAGTTTATAGCTAAAACAACGGCAAAAATTACATCTCTCTATAATGCTTGTGATATTATTTACAGGCAACAGCAAACCATGTATGTATAAGTATACGTGAAACTAATAAGTTCAACATTTGAGCTTCAGTTTCATGACTTATATTGCAGACAATTCACAAGTGTATGTATAATTTAGGTCCTAATGGAGAGCCAAAGGTGACCCATGGCAATACATTAGTGTCAGATCTGTCTCTTGAGGAGGTGGCAAAAATAATAGATGTAAGCAAGATTCTCATACTTTTGTTATCAACTATTAGTTACTGTCACTTGTTTGTTAGAAATATGCTTTCCAAACATCGCTATATCCTCTTATCCTTTCACTGGAGAACCACTGCTGTGAAGCTCAGCAGGTACAGCATATGCCATTGGTGTACATGTGTAGCTGTGTAACCTATTATTATTTATAATTATTATTTGTCTAAAAAGATAGAGTGTCACCAAAAGGCAGAGCCTAGCTGTACGAGAATTGGTGCTTCCCTTAACAGATACAAAAAGTAACCAGAAGACAAATGTAGTGGAAACCAAACAAAAAGAAGAACAACAATACTACTTAGAAGCTACGTAATTACAACAAAACAGCTTATACAGGACTTGACAAAAGTTGGGGGGACTGAGGGTAAAACAGTGTATGGTACAGTGGTCCATAAAAAGACACTGTTCACAAAATTCAGTATCTCTAGGAATTTATAATAGATTGCAGTGGTACAAGTGACAAAAAATGAGCTCAAGTACAGAAATTATACAAAAGTCAGATAGCTTCAAAAAGTTGTACCTACTGACCATGCATAAACAGCATAGATATACTTCACAACAAAATGGTAGGCCAATGTAACTCTTGTAGACAGGCATCTGAACATTTTATTCCAACACAGTGACCAACAACTTCCACAGGCCTACATCTTTAGAAAGTAGATCAAACTTGTCAGTGATATTATGAGTACATGCATACTTGATGACTCTGTTTCTTGTTACAAATCAGCAATTTGTATATTGCAATCCAAATATTGTATGTGGATTGATTCAGCTCTTCCTGTATGCTCTTAAGTACCCTTATATGTAGCTAGCTTTTGGTCTGTTAGAGTTCATAGCTTGAGCTTGTATTGTCTTGAAATAGTGGCACACTCATTGACTCTTTTTCATGCATGTAGCTGGATGCTTTATTTTTATCAGTTTCATCACATATTGAGTTATGCTAGTTATGTTGACTCATAATGTCCAACAATACTATCTATCTAAATACAAAGCTGAAAAGCCATTCATCTGTCTGTCTAAATTCCTTTTGGGTCAGTCAGTTATCTCGCTAACGACTACACATACCGGAGTGGTTTTTTGCCTCACAAAATGCTCATCATCAGGCTTCACCAAAGTTTGTTAAAAGAAGTACCACTGTTGTTTGCCTTCTATAGCAGGTAGAATGCAAGGGTATGGAGCAACACTTGCTGAAATTATATAAATTGCATGGCAGACCACATGTAAACACCTAAGCCATGCAACTTACACATACCTTTCTATACTAACCTCATTACTGTGTGTGATGTATATACAACTATACTAGGGGCAAATTTATAGCATCACTTTGCAGTGGTGCATACATTTACAATATTTATAATTGTGATTGTAATTTTATATTTGCTATTTTTAATAAAAAGCTGCAAGCTTGTAAATGTTTTATATATAAATGTGTAATTTTTTTAATTATTAAATGTCATTACAGGTTAGGATGGTGAAAATTTTCCATACAATATTTGGCGATAAACTAGTAGAAGAGAACTCGTTTAAGGAGAAGTCAATTAATCAGTTGCCATCACCACTTGAATTACAGAGAAAAATTATTCTTACAGGAAGTTTGGTAAGATAATCAGTCACAATGTTGTAACTAATACTGCTTGAGATTTTATGAAACATCACAATTCACCTTTGTGTTCTAAAGTAAATTTTGTGTGTAAAGGTTATGCAAAGAATTACACAGTGTTATAAAGCTATAGTATGTACATGTTGAGCTGGATCCTCAAAGACGTTTAATGATTCATGGATGCAATTACACATGACCTTGAAATTTGGCTCATTTTTAGCACTGCTTGACCCACTAAAAACATTCTGAAATCTGTTTATTCAAAATATATACAGCCAATCAAAATTTTCACCATAAATTTCTTATGGGGAGGCCATAAAATGCAATGCCCATTTCAAACCCTTTTTCCTGAACTTTTATTAGAGCCAAGTCTGCAGTGTTGCCACCAGTACATGGATATAAGCATATACATCAGGACACATGATAGTGTGTCATGCGACCAAGTACAACCAGTGCGAGTACATGAGGGACAAATGTGTACCAAGAAAATGCAGTTTTAACACATCCATAACTCGATAGTGCCTGAACTCAATTTTGTTGTAGAATCTTTCTCGGACCTCTTTTTCAAATTTGAGTCAAATATGCCTGGTCATTACTGTATATATATATCCACACAAAAACAGCCAAGCTGTGAAAAAATGGTGCGGCCTTAAAAAGCCTGGGTGAAAAAAGTTGTGAAATCAAAGGTGGCGGCCAAGAAATGGCTGTGATGGTAGGGTAATGGTAAAAATTTTAATTAATTTGGAATGTGGAGTGCTGAAGGTGGAGGGAGTGTCCACAGCAAAAATCGTCTTGTTTCATCAAGGCAGCACAGAGCTACGGAGGTGCGAAAATTGCGTTTTCTTTCTTCCTGTCAATATACTCACGGGTGTTACGCGCCGGCGTCTTGGGCTGCACGACACACTACCGTGTGTCTTGATATATGTGCCTTCAAAGTTTATCTTATTTTCTTTGCATTATTCTTCTTAATCTTCTTACGTATTATTCTTCTTTTTTGCACACTTTAGAAAAATCAAGGTAACTCGTGCATGCTTTAGTCGATTTACTTCAAAAAAATTTGAGGGCAGTAAGAGCATAATGCAGCATGTTTACAGTCCAATTTTCATTCAGATCAGATTAAGAACAAAGGAGTTATGAGCAAATTTTGAAAAATACAAAGAAATTTGTTGTCACACCTACAGGGTAATCTGCTGGATGGAATAACTTGAAAATTGGTCTGTATACGAAGTAACTATCATACTGCAAATATTTTGTGGTTTGAAAGTACTGAGATTATTAGCTAAGAGGATATAACGCAAACTCTGAACATGTGAAACAAGCACAGCCGAGAGAAGTTAAAAAAAATGTGCACAAAAAATGTTGAAAATTTTTTGTCCAGGGCTTGAACCAGGGACCTCCACACCTAAATTCCCAAATCCTTTACGACTCCATCACTACAGTCAGTTGCTCATCTCACTTAATTTTAATAAACAAAAGTATATATGGTTGGCTTTCATGTTAGCTATACATTGATAATTAAACATATTTCTATTACTGAAGGTATTAAGAATTTTAGGGATGATAGAAAAAAATAGGGAAACATGGGAGGTCATTATCAAATGCTATAAAGTTACTACAAAGTAAGGAAGTTAAAGTTGGCTGTGCTAGGAAGTCTCCCATGTGCTAGGAAGTCTCCCATGTGCTAGGAAGTCTCCCATGTGCTAGGAAGTTAAAGTTGGCTGTCAGTATGTTGTCTGGAAGTGAAGATTAGTTAGTATTACAATAGGTTTATAGTTTCTACAAGTTGCATAAACAGCAGTATGTAGGATTTAGCTAGTTAGATACACAAACGACACCTTTTAATGTTATACTGCCTAAGGGAACATTTGTTGTATGCATCATTTTTGTGTAAACGTGGTGCAGGGGAAGCACCTGGCAGGTCTTCCCCTTCCACTTCAATTCTAAACCCTCTTCCAGAAAATCCTGGCTACACCCTTACATATATCATACAGTACGGTGGTATCATACAGTACAGTAGTATCATACAGTACAGTAGTACTGTATAGTAGGGATCATGCAGAACTGGGTTTTTCCAACCAAAAAATCACCCTAAAACTAGCCTCAATTTCCCTTCAAAACAACTTGGCGGTATTAGTTAGGCACAGCCAAGCCCAAAAATTTCTTCAGACCAACCCCAAACCCTTCCAAAATATTCTATGGAATTTGTAAAAAAAATTCTATTTAGCAGAATTTTATTCTGACTAACTGATGCCTTCAGCCAGGCATAACTCAACAATGGATATAGCTATAGGCTTGATTTTTTCACTGTTCGACATCACTTCATCCCGAGATGTGCCTTTTCACCAACCGCAGTATTACAATACATGCATAATGGACTTTCCTTTGTACCCAGTTCTTTTTGCTGACAATGCAAAGTGTTCTTTGTGATAGCACATTAGTGGCTTCCTGCTATTAATTTATTTAGTATGCACTGCTCGACTTTCTGTGCTGGTCGGTAAGCATTGTTTCTCGTGTGTTTGAGTTCAAGATGACAGGTGTAGGATAAGAAACTTGTTTTATCAAAGTACGTGCTGATTAGTTGGCACAGTTTAATCGCTTACATTTCTTAATGGGTAACTATTTCATTTTATGAGCTTGCTCATCTGTTTGGGGCTTTGTCAGATTGTTAATGTTTGCTAAAGCTGTTTTACGTACTCTTGTTAGTCCGTCGTCTAGTCTGGTGACAGCCGCATTCAGTACCTGTGCCAGCCTTACGAAAAACTGGTGCATCCAATCAGATCGCTTAGTGACCAATTAACAATATCCTATGACGATATTCCCGATTTTCCCACTAATTATACCGAACTTCTTATGTCTTTTCCACAACCAGCACAAATGTAAGGATTTGTAGAGGAAGTATACGCCATTCAAGTGCAAGTACAGTGGCTGTTGCACTCTGTTACCGGAAATTGTCCACGTGTTTCACGCGTATTTTCAAATTTAATTGCATTCCATCTGCACAGGTACTGAATGCGGCTGTTACCAGATCCTCGCGCTACGCACCTGGGTCGGCTACGCCAAACTAACCATCGTCATCATTTTATTAGCCCTATTCTGTTAGATCGCCTCCATCTGTAACTGATGATGACACATTCAATTATTTTTCCTTGAAGAGATTGCTTGGCCAGCTAAGTCTATTTGCTAAACTCAAACCCACAATGCAAAACTTTAAGCAGCTCAATATAAAGAATCAAAGGGAACTGATGCTTTGTAGTTGCCTCTGCATTAAAGGCATTGTGGCCAGGGCTATATATCATGATAATTATCACCCTAACCACAGGGCGATATCTTGACATCGCCCTAGATATCGCCCTGTGGTCAGGGCAATGATTATGGGAAATATAACCCTGTGGTTTCCTTTGATCTGAGGTGTCAAAGTGTTACATATATAAAGAAAATGATACCCAATCCAAAACAGCCAAGCTGTGAAAAAGGGTATGGCCTTTCAATAATAGGTTAGTGTGAAGATGATATCAAAGTTGACAGCCAAGGAATGACTGCAATATGGCAAAGTATACAGACACTATACCATTTGTTTTGAATGGCAAACAGTACTAAACACCACTATATAGCTGGATGGTAGTGTACATTGTAAAAATGTTAAACATAGTGGAGATGTGTTTTCGTCACTTTTGTACTGATTTGTATTTCTATCACAGCAAATTCACATATTTATTTAATTTAATTTAATAATGCTTTACAGCACAAGTGCTATTGATTCTGACTTTGTCTTACTCTGTCTTTACTTCTTACTCATCTGTCTTGGGACCATAGTTCAATTACTGCCTATTCTGACATGAAAACAGACCACTGGTAGCTAGTATGGAGATCTGTGGTCTGTTTTTTGTCTCAGACCAGGATTTTTTTAAAATTATAGTCCCAAGATGGAGTAAAAGTAGAGTAAAATCAGTATTGACATGAGTTTTGCTGTGTATGTTAATTACACATATATTCGTACAGGTATATGTTAATTAAACATATATTCGTACAGGCAAGCAAGCATAAAAAGCAGGCACAAAGACCAGAGCAACCAGTAAGCAAGTCTTGTAGCTATAAATACATCACTCTTTGTATATAGGATTCCAACAAGATTATCTTATTCTGTGATGTGGATTGGGATAAACAACAGAAAGCAACAACTATTTATGACATGATTTCATTTGGTGAACTTAAAGCCCTTCATGCATGTGAAGAGCAGTCAAAAGGTAATTACCTGTTAATGCTTGCCATTATTGATTAGTATATGTGGTTCGTTACATTAAAACAGAGTTACTAGCTTGTACTGAAAGACAACTAGTCAGAACATATCCAGCTGGTAGTAGGATAGATTCATCCAACTATGATCCTATTCCAATGTGGAATGCTGGTATTCACATGGTGGCTCTTAACATACAAACACTTGGTGAGTTGTATATTTAATTGCTGTGCTGCTGCAACAAACGTATATACACTAACTGGCCATGGTACCATTTAGACCTGCCCATGTTTCTCCACCAAGGAAAATTTCGGCAAAATGGAGGATGTGGTTACATACTAAAACCAGAAGTGATGAGAAATCAACATGATAGTGGTCTGTTAATAATTTACTTATGCTATTAATATTAATATCACAATGATGCAGTCGTATGAATCATATGAAATTAAATGCTAAATATACATATAATTCTATCTTTACTGTTTGAAAAGTGCTTAGACAAGTAATGTGTTGCAAGGGTTTATAAGGTAAGAAGAATATGAAGGAATAAACAGGCACATAGTTTACACACCCACTGATGATATATGATATGCATCAGTCAAAAAAATTGATGCTTTCAGGATAATCATAGAATTTTACCTGCCAATTCTTTGCCCTTATATTGTGCCTGCATTACATTTTTCTGTTTACAACAGTTCTTGCAATGTATGTACGTTCCATTGAAGTATTTTTACAACTGCAAGTCACTATTAATTGTTTAGTAATAATTAGTATGTTTTGTATAAAGCCCATGTCATTCCATTATTACATGGACATTTTAGCTAGGTGATACTTTATGACTCTATTAATAAAACCACTTCATCATAGTGACTATATTAATGTGAAGTGTACTTTACAGCCTTGCTAATAAGGTAACCTAATAATTGAGATCATGGATTTAACACACTCATCACCACAACCGCCATATGGCGGAATTGATTATAAACACCTGTAGCATCACTTTCTAAGAACTCTGTAGCTTCTGTTGAATGTTCTAGTAGCCCCTGCACTTAGCCTGTAATGGTCACACCCTTAAGCGGTACAGTAGTACCGTCATACGGATCATGGAGGTTTGGATTTTCTGGCCAAAAATATCACCCAAAAGCCAGCTTCACAATACCTTCCTAGGGCCTTGGCAGTATTGCATGGTTAGGTATAACCAAACCCAAAAGTGCCTTCTAAATGCTTCCAATAGATTGCTATGAAATTAAAAAAAAAATTTTCAATGGAATTTTCTACTGACTAACTGGTTTCAGGCAAGTCATAACTCAATAACAGCTAAAGCTACAGACTTGATTTTCACTGTTCGACATTGCTTCAGCCCAACAGGGTGCCTTTTGACACACTGCAGTACGTACAATGCATGCATCATGGACTTACTTTTGTCCTCCTTTGTGTCCCATTTCTTTTGCCGACAGCCCAAGGTGCTAATTTGTGGTAGCTCATGGCTTTCCTATGTTTGTATATGCAGGAATCGTCCACATTTTCCGTGGTGAGTGTATTGATTGCAGAGGCACTTCCACTACTGTTCTTTGTTTGTAATGCTGTGAAACAGGCTGAACATTGCTGAAAGTGAAACGTAATCAGTAATTGATATATATATATATATATATATATAGTTAAAGCAACGAATCGTACATATAAATTTTTTGAGGTGACTGAATTGATTGCAGAGGTGCTTCTCCTTCTGTTCTTTGTTTGTAGCACTGTGTAAATATGGACTGAACATAGCTGAAAACAAAGCATAATGGCCACTTCACTTACAAGTCAGTAGCACACATTCAAATAAAAACATTAACTCTGGTGTCATTCTTTCTTTTGATGTGGTATGCTTGGGTTTGCCAAATCATAATAATGTCACAAAAAAGTAAGCAAACAAGTATATAGGAATTTTAAGTTTGATTAGGGATCATAGAAAAAGAAGTAGGGATATGAGGGCAGTCGCCTACACCTGAGCAGATATACTAGTGGACATTTACATGACTGAATTAGGGATTAAATGTCCACTAGTATTTCTGCAGATGTTCCTTTGTTTTCCTACTTTTATTTTCTATGATCCCTAATCGAACTTAAAATTCCTATTTTTTTCCTTATATATACTTGTTAAACATAATAGCTGATCAATGAAGTTTGTTTCTCTGCTGCTTTATCACATGTAGGGTACACTCCAAATATGATGAGACCACATGATTCAGTTGCACCAGTAAAGTTGGAGATTGCTGTAAGTTCTAGAGTGTTGCAAGTGGAATGTTTGTGTCATGCATTTGTATACAGTTGCTGTCTGGTCAACACTTGATCATTCTTAACAAGAAGACTACCAGTATGGAAATACATTATGAGACGTATGGTATTCCACATGATTGTGAGAAGAAAAGTTATAACATCACAAGTGTAAGTGACATCTTATATTACCACTAGTGTAATAAAAAAATGATTTAAAAATGAAGTAGGGTTCTAGCGATAAAAAATAGTGAAACAAGAGATGATGATGGTAGCTGTGAGGGAAAATCCCTACTGGCCCTACTTTGGCATTTAAAAGGTGAAAAAATGCCAAAGTAGGAGTTTTCCCATGTTGCTACAATGCAGAGCTCATAACTATTATCATCTCTTGTTTCACTACTTTTTATCGCTGGAACCCTACTTCATTTTTAAATTAATAATTTGTGATTGCACTAGTTTGTTAACTTTTTAGTTAGAACACAGTTACTGCTGTATTAGAGTACCTCAATCTCGCTCCTATGGAGCAGCTAGACCATTGAGGGGCTTGGCCTCAGCAAGAGGTGTTGTGGGGTGTTCTGATCATTTAAGGTAGCATGGCCCATTGCAATCGTTTTATATTATCTGCTAGCTATCCGATGATACTAGGGATACTACAGCCTGTAAATAATTTCATTGCATCTAAAGATGCTCCTTCAAGGAAAGTGTCGATACAGAGAATTGTTGCTTTTGTATGGTTTTCTGGCATGAAGAAGAAGACAACCATTTAATTGAAGATATAAGGAATACCATATAGCAGGTTATTTTCGAAACAGAAATTTTCACACAAGAAGCAAAATCTGAATTTCGAAAGATTTTAATTTTGAAGAGTGCATATTTCGAAGTCCGGATGAATTTCAAATAAACGGAAATTCATGTCACAAATTATGAAGATGCATGAATATTTGCCAAAATCTGACTTACTGATGGAATAATCCCCATTCTTGTGCACTAGAGAGAAGACTGAAGGAGTCTCGAATGGAGTAAATTTACTGGCACGATCACGCTCGATCATAACTAGCTATCCTACCATAGATTCTAGAGCAGACGGCATCAATTCCCACTCTGGATCACCTGTTTTCTGGTTATTGGTACAGTAATGATACAGTTTACCCATTATAATCAGCAATACTGAGCTAAAACTCGAGGAATACACAAACGAATCGCCAAAAGTTGGATGGTTGCTTTCACTTGTGGGAATTTATTTTTGAAAAACAACCGGACGTGGGAATTTATTTTCAAAGAGAAGGGCCTCTTCGAAATATCCGAAACCTTTCGAAAATTACCAGCTATACGGTAGCAATAGACATTCATTGGAACTGCAAAGGCAAATCTCACCCATGAGTTTGTTGTTGTGGCATATAATGGCTGTGCAATGCTTTGGTTGGCCTCTAGCCTTGTGGCTGTGATCAGGCAGTGAGGCAGGCCAAAATATAAGTTTTGACAATTTAAAAAAATCTTTATACAGATACCTGTAAGTGTTTTCTAATTTTTAATGCTGTATTTGACATTGAATGGAGTAAGACTATTCCGTGAAGGTGAGTTTTGTCATGTATAATCTTTCTATGATGGTTTTTAGATAATTATAGCATTTTAGCAGCGTGTGTCACTTTAGGGGGGAACCCTACTAAACAGTACTACCATACTGAAAATGAATATATAATGGCTGCTTCGCTAATTCAGTAATTGATAGTTGGGGCACACATTATGACAAAAGAATCAATAAGCTAGCCTGTCACCATTCCTTCCATTATACCAGTCATAATAAGCCATATAAAAGGGTGTGGTCTCCAAAAAGCCTGGGTGAAAAGTTTGAAATTAAAGGTGGCAATGGTGTTAATGATAAATAATGCAAGCTATCATAAAAGTTATTATCATCAATGTCATCACCTTTATTTTCACAACGTTTTCACCCAGGCTTTTTGGAGGCCACACCCTTTTATACAGCTTGGCTGTTTTTGCATGGCTTATTGTGACTGGTATAATGGAAGGAATGGTGACAGGCTAGCTTATTGATTCTTTTGTCATAATGTGTGCCCCAACTATCAATTTTACTGAATTAGCAAAGTGGCCATTATATATTCATTTTCAGCTATGTTACACTGCATTATGTCTCTACTTATTAACCAAAATGAATCACTTATCTCATGGTATGTGGAATCTAATGATGACATAATTATATATATTTTTTAAAAGTATTATGGCTGAATTTTTAACCAATTTCACAATGCTTGCTTTGGTGTTTGAAGCTAGCTACATCAGTTTGTTGGTTCAGTTAGTTAGTCAGAAACAATTATTTGAATCTCAGCTCTCTACAAAGAAACCTTTCTAACTACACAGAAGTGCACATATGGTATGTATGTGAAAAACTAATGTATTACTCAGCTATTATTCCCTTGTATTTTGAATTGTAGTACAGGCATATATATGTATGCTATTGTGTCTTATCCATAAATGTATATATGCATTAATTAACATTGCATGCAGAAAGAAACTAATCCACTATGGCCACAGTTTGGGGATACACCACAACTTGAAAAGACAATTTTATTGCCAGAATTGGTGAGATATCACAGAATAGCCTTGTATATAGTTTAGCTGTGTTGTTTACATGCAGTGTTTGTTACTGTTTGCTGTGTACATTACTGTCCATCGTAAGCCAAGACTACTAGGACAAAATGTGTTTGCACTGACCAGCCTTCAACCTGGTAAGAGTGATAAAATGTTATAGTGTATTGTCTGGTTAGTGTTATAAGATTAATCACTTGTGATATTAGTTCAAACACATTTGTAACAGAAGAAAATCAGTGAACTTGCCCTGTTATGCAGGTACAAACCTCCAGTCTCTTCATTAGTAGGCCTTACCCTTCCACATGATGTAAACATATAGCAAAACATGATGAAAATATGTTGAGATAAAAAAGGGCAGCTAAAGAAAAATATTCGTGATTAAACGACTGTGATTTGAAGCTTTTACCACCATACATGCTGTAAGTATATGAGAATAAATGTAGGCCATGTAGCTCAAATTCATCTAGACCAATTTTAGGAATAAAGAAGGTTAGCCAAAATAATTGAATGCATTATAGAATTAAATTTACTTGTAGTGTAATGTTGAGAACTTCTGATTACCTCTAAAACACTGTAAGTGTATTGATTTTAACCAGCTTAAAAGATCGAGATGCACTAATAGAACAGTCACTTGCATTAATAAAGTAGTCAACTTCAACTCTGTACTTCTAATATAGCAGTCACTTATATATGAAACTCCTCCTAAGTACAAAAAATAATTTTGATAATTATGGTGATGAAATATTTTTAGAAGGAGCAATTGAAAGATTTTGAAGCATAATAGAATTAAGTACTGGCTGTAAGTATGGAAATTCAGGCTGTGTAGCTATATAGTATTAATTGAAGTCATTCGCTTGATTCACACAATAATTAACAGTTGCTGGTGAGTTATGTTTATCACCTCAGTGGATGTGTGATCCTTAGGCTGCCATAAAGCAGAGTTGGGACTGGGATTGTGGTCAGACATAGCTAAAGCAAACTTGTATCTTTCAAGCTGTCTGTGGATCAAGTCACCACCTGGTCTAGGATTTTTCTCCATTCAACAAAGTTTTTTAGTGCTATGTTTCTGGCCCCAGGCTTTAGTCTTCTTATATATTTAGACCACAGCAAGTTGAATTTCATTGGCTACTTACAGGTATCTAAATTCTGTAGATCCCTTGTTTATGTCTCAATAGATCCCTGTCTCTGGGGCAATACAAAACACAGCAATTACGCGTCTGTAACATTGGCAACGCATGGGTGTTTACTTGGATAGTAAGTGCTGTTACAAGTTACAGGGGCTTGTTCTACTCACCAATGCTACATTTCTCGTGTTACAAGCAGCTGGGAAGGTACAACAAGCAGTAGTGAAGGTGCATGAACGAGCTGTGGTCTAAATTAGTTAGACATCGAAACACAGGATTCTACAGAATTTAGAAACCCTCAGGCCCTGTAGTAGTGCCCTCACTTCGCTTGTGCGCCATAACACAGGGCCTTTCGGGTTTCTAAATTCCATAGAACCCTGTGTTTCAATGTCTAACTATTATATACATCACTATAGTGGGATAGTGAATAAAAAGCCTAACCATGATTTTTAAAGCACCATATATAGCCAACAAATGAAAACACGTACATATGAACTACTGAAAACAGACCAGATGATGAACATTCCCAGATGATGATAGATCCGATCCCAGCTGATTATATGCCGGTGTAATTTAAAGCATAATAGGTAACCAAAAGCATCATGGTGCTAGCATAATAGGGATGATATCTGAAAATTTAATTAAATGCACAAGCACAAACCCAAAAGAAAGAAAATGATCACTGCCAATACACATTATTACTGCATTTCATGTTTAGAAGCACATAAAAATAGCTTAATTAACTATTTCTTGGTTGGTTATTCACACTTTATAAAAATAAGATCAAGATACTCTAATAGAGCAGTCACTTACTCTAATACAGCAGTCAGGAAATACTAAGTGTTTTAATAGAATACTCATTTCTTGAGCAAAACTTGAAAACATAATTAGCACTGTTCAAAAGCATAATAGGTAAGATTTTGAGCATAATAGGCTGGGGCCTAGATGATGAGCATTTGTACCAAAAAATCACTTCAATACTAGGGTTGGGAAATATAATGATATATACCACTTTGACACCTCAGATCAAAGGAAACCGGCTATATTTCATGTATTGCCCTGACCACAGGGTGATATCATGATATCGCCCTGTGGTTAGAGCGATATCATGATATGGTAAGCACTGCATATTAAATGCTATTTGCTACATTTGTAAAACAGTATCATAGCATTAATGGCATTTTATTTTGTAAGCAATACCATATAGAGGGAAACTTTGGCGGGGCTAAACTTTGGTGAATAGCAAGCTCAATGTTTAGCTATAAAGATGTTAACCTGAGTAATTGCCAGGCTAAACTTCGGCAATTTTTTAGCAAATTACCAAATTCACCAAAGTTTCCCTCTATACGGTATATATCAGGATATATCACAAACCCAATATATCATGATGTGTAAAATAGCTTTGATACAGTTATCGTCTCATGCTTTTATCACAATAGCAAAGGTATTTAATAGTTATATATACCATGGCCACAAGGGATTTGCCTGATATAGATAATATTATACCACTCAGGTATGCTCACCTAATAGGTGAAGGAAGACAAGCCTACATTCACCACATTCATTTTATACAGAGGTTTGCAAAAATCAATTGTGGGTTTATATTGTGAGCAAAAAGAAATGATTGTGGTTGTAGTGATACCATTTTTAACCAAATAACCACTTTGTGGATGCCTAAAGTAACCTAAGGTGCTAAAATTAATACTTAGGCCTATAGGTTGAGAGTGTCTGAACCATATTGTCATGTGGTTGAAATGTGCTATGTAGAAAAATGATCCCACATTGTGAGAATGATTATTTAGTGATGCTTAGTAACTGAAATATGCAATACTGACTCACTCAATTATTTTTCTTTCTAAACAATGCCTAGCATAACTAAAACCAACATGTTAAACTCAAACCCCACAATGCAAAACTTTAAGCAGCTCTATATAAATAATCAAAGGGAACTGATGCTTTGTAACTGCCTCAGCATCAAAGGCAGTTGTGGTCAGGGCTACAGCTAAGGAGTTGTTTATGGGATGGATATAACAATAGCTACAAACCATACCAAAACTTGTCCATATGAAATGAATATAATATATGGCCAGATCTGCGAAAGGGGTCTTATAGCCTTTCCAAATTCCAACTTTGACAAGTCATAACTCATCATGTGTTTAACCTACTGCTATGTTAGGAGTGTAAAGTGACCAAATTTCAGGCTGGTACCATACTCACAAATAAAGTTATGGATTGCCAATTGGAAAGGCTATAAGACCCCTTTTCGCAGATCCGGACACATCATATATATAACATGATTTTTCTAATGAGCATATAATATCAGGATAATAATATTGATTATCGTGATAAATGCTTCCATGATGCACTTTTTTCTGTATCGCCCAACCCTATTCAGTACTTGTAGAATGTGCCGTACCTCTGTGACATAAAAGCAGCAGTAATCATATACAGTATGCTTAAAACAACTTATTTGTAATTCATTATCTCTTTGACAGGATTACGATTCATCCCCCTACGTACAGCCAGTGGACAATCAGCCTCTCATATTGGACTATTTGTTAAGATTGGGTTGAAAACACTAAAATGATTGTGTGTGCATATACTGTACTGGTTCCCTATAATCATTGTAATTTTTATGTCATGCCATATTTCACTTTTCTTTGTTGTAAAAAAAAAATTCATATACAAAAATAATTTATTGCATGATTGTCGGCAAGATACTCAGTCATTCATTGTAAATCATGAAATATTATATTTTTACACAAAAATGTTTTCAGGAAAATATTTTGTGCAGAAATAAAGCAAATTACAGTATGTGTGTATAACTTTTCACAATTCATCAGAAATTATTTCTATAATATACAACCGTTCTTTGTACATTTATACCTGGTAACCAAAGAAATTTGTTTTATGATGGCAACATATAGAGCAGCATAGTGTGATATGATTATGAAAACTTTCCACCCTACATTGTACTCCTTACATGACCTATATTTTGTGATGTATATAGTGTGATCACAGATTTGACCATTACAGCCATTTTTGAATTGACAGTTCAGCATTTTTGAATTGACAGTTAAGCATTTTTGTCTTTCTCCCTAAGAATAATCAAAACAAAATATGGAATCAACAGAAATTATCTGGTTTTTATTTGAAGTCAATACATGATTTCATTCCAAAGTCATGATAAAATTGCCTGTCCTTAGGCCCAAGGGTGAATAAATGCTGTGGCTAACAGAAATTATCATAACTTTGAAATAGAATGAGCTATTCAAAACCAAGCCGTTTCTTAGATCAAGACTTTTAATTTGAAAAATCAATGTAAATAATGCCTCAGGGAGAGAAAGTAAATTTCATTGCAAAGCTCCACAAAATTGTGCCTATATTTAAGGCAGGTGCATGTGATTCTAATCGTGTTAAGAACTATCATCCTATTTCGTTATTATTAATATATATATATATATACGTATATCAAAAGTTCTCGAAAGATTAGTCTTTAATAAAATTATCACTCATATAAGAAAGTCTATCAGTCCATCCCAGTTTGGTTTTACCAAAA
Organism: Dysidea avara; assembly: GCF_963678975.1. NCBI lineage: Eukaryota > Metazoa > Porifera > Demospongiae > Dictyoceratida > Dysideidae > Dysidea > Dysidea avara. The sequence continues at coordinate 24,352 of NW_027078145.1, read as the reverse complement.
TTGTTCTACACTACACCCACACCTAATGAGAGACATCACAAACTTCAAAAGAATCTAATATCATGCCAAATAACACATCTTGAATGATTATAGTTGTTACAGAAACTGTTTGATAAATCTGAGGCTTCTTCCTTTAGTGTACATATGTGACTGGATTTGCGAAAAGGTACCTTTTCCACACATTTGACATATCAGCAAACAAAGTCATGTAACAATTGACTCCTTATACTGATTAACTTGCTCTTAGTATCAAAATGTAGCCAGATACTGTAGCTACATTCATTGAAAATTTCAAGCAATTATATACCATGATCAAAAAGTTATAAAGCCGTAAAGTTCAAAAAATGGGTCAAATTTTGTGTGTGAAAAAGGTACCTTTTCGCAAATCCAGTCACATATTTGGATTACAGGATATACTGTTTGTTATCAAATCTATCCAAACTAATCAGTGTATAATCACAGGCTTTAGCCTTCTCACAGGTCCCTAGTGGGATAGCGTTTAATAAAATAAATAAAAATCAGTTCAGCATCAATAACTACATCACTTTAATTTTAACTCTACTAATACTAGATCATGTACCAGCAACAAACTCCTGTTACCTCAACATCTTAACAACATATTATCACAACATTCTTGCTTTCATCGTTTACCATCCCTGTGGAATTCCATGCCAATTCTAGATTTAAATGTGTCCGTTTGTTTGTTTGTTTGTTGAAATCTAAACTGAAATCATATCTGTGGAATCATTTCCTAAGAAACTTTGATGAGAATAATAACTGTAATCTATACATTACTTATGTCCATGTTCACCAACTGAAGCGAAACCTCCAACTACCAATTTGAACCACTTACAATTTTAATTATTTAAGTAAGAGCTGTAAGATCTGGCATGCCTCCAGTGGCATATTTGATCAACTTCTTTGCTACTCATTCAACTTAACACTTCAGTTTTTATGCTTGCTAGACTGGAAGTTCACAAGATTGTACCAATTCAGGTGATCCTACTTCAGTAAAGAATTATGGCCAAATTTCCCTACTCAGCAGTTCTAGAATGTATCATATCTACAACAACTAAATGATTGATCTTTATCGACCCTGCTAATTTTGGATTCATGATTGATGCACAATCAGTCCACCACTCAACAGCTACTCCTATTTACATTTTCTTCTCATGACCAGTTCAATGCCATCTCATCAAGGGATTTGATCCAGTTTCTCATTCTCATATGTTGTCCAAACTTCATTACTTTCAGGCAGCCTATGGATTCAGACCATGTACCTTTGACTAAAGCTAAGTTGTATAACATCTCTAATCAGGTCTCAAGTCATGTATTGCTCCCCCATTAGGCGTCCACTTACTGAAAGACATTTAAACAAGTTAGAGTATCTTCAGAGATGAGACTTTTCAAACATGAGCTTAATTCTTCCACTAATATACACTTTTGGGCTTTCAGATATCATGTTCTGCATTAAGTCTATCAGAAATCCAATCAAAAGTTCAACATCACAATTTCATTTCCTATACTCTAGTAGTGCCAGATTAGATTACACCACAATCCCTCCACCATGCACCAACAAACAACAACACTTCTAATTTGGCAGAATCTGCTGGTTAAAGAACGCACTTCCATTAATCTATTTGCTAACACTATCAGGAACAAAGTAAAGTCACACTTCTGGGATCACTGACAACTTTGACCTGCACTACTTTTGTTCTGCAGTCAATGTGTTACTGAACATTCTCTGTAAACTATACTACAATATAATAGCATACTTTATCTATTGTGTGGTCTTTGTTTCACTCCTAACAATTACTCTTTTTGTGGCTTTAGGCTTATATAAACCTACAGACCTTTAGTATATCACTATGTGTATTGCTATACTCTGTTCAAATTGATGCATGCGTGTATATACATACTATAAAGGATAAATGCAAATAAAGGTTACATTTCTTTAAAACTTGTGCATGTGTAGAAGCTAAAATTTAAAATAATGTTGATTATTATTGCAATTAAAATCATTTGTCACACCTAAGTGTTGTATGTATAACAACCGATACCTGTATACTGATCCTGTCGTCCTGTATACTGATCCTGTCGTCCTGTATCCTTATTGACATGCACCAATGTAACAAGTCAATAGGAATCCACTGCATAATTTCGGGAACAATTCATGGTTAAAAGAATCAGGACTAATTCCAGAATAATCAGTAAAATTTTAGCTAGTTTCATTGATACGATTCTAGATGGTTAAAATCTTGATGGATAACATTAGCTGTAGATGGCTCAGAAATTACGGAAAATGCAGCTCTTATATTTGGTGAAAAACCCTCACTTCAATTACCATGGGATTATGTTAAAAGCAATCTTCATAGACAATATTTTATTAGTATTGATGTATGTAGTTGGCAAGCAGTTATCAGATCAATGAAACGAAGCACCATGGCAATTCTCTGAGTTGGAATGGCTTTATCCTCTTTTATAACCTTCTCTGTGGAATTTACCAACAAGACAGTGCGGTTAGTGATTATGGCATTATATATATATATATATATATATATATATATATATATATATATATATATATATATAGAGAGAGAGAGAGAGAGAGAGAGAGAGAGAGAGAGAGAGAGTGAGTGAGAGAGAGCTGTTATATTGTCTTTGCTATTAGTTGTTAAAATTCTTTAAAGAATATGCTAAAGAGCATCCTAGACTGGGAATGACTGTGAGAAAATTTCAAAACTTCCTAATTGAGTACCAAGAGGTGGAGTCATGTGCACACAATGCATTTATGTATAAAATTTTTGTAGTGGTTGCCGGAAGATGCTACTGAGGAAACTTGCGAACACATCATGAGAAGCTATGACTACCATTACAGAGCATTTAAAATGTACATGGCTGAAAGAAATCCTGAAAAGTTCCTTTCAAGTTATAATTTCTTGTCCTTCGCTGGCTTTTTAAGGTAACAACTTTAAATAAAAACTATGGTAGCGATAGCTTTACACAAATAGTTTTTTGAGAAGCTATGAAAACACTGCTATTAAGAAAGAACATGAAACTGTTTATCAGGTAATGTAATTAGTGTTAGCTGGCTATTATGAAATATTGTTTTATCACATCAGGACATGACTCATCCACTTAGTCAGTACTTCATCAACTCCTCTCACAACACTTACCTAGAGAGATATTTTTTCATGGATCACACCCACACCTTTGTGATCCTTACTATACAGCACTATCGTACTGTATGATTGTTAAGATTGTAGCCATAATGTTGTTGGCTGACATATGCTGAAGAATTGTGATACAAGCCAACTACAGTGTGCTCACACACTTGAGATAATATCACTTGCCCTTGGTTTTACCTGCATACTATAGTATAGCATAACAGTAATATCTAAATGCTAGTTGTACTATGCAATTAAATGAAGCTATTAATATTTGGATAAGAACAGACAAAACACAATACTATGAAAGCATTTTTTCAATCACATCCCACCACTTGGGTTGAGCATTGTCATAAAATGATTGTTTACTAATTGTTTCTGCGCAGAGTCACACTGATCTATTGTCGCCCCAGTTTAAACCAAAGAAACAACTCACAAAAACTAATATAATGCCAGAGTTGGTAAGTGGAACTTTTTAGCTACATAAATTAAGTTACCGTGTATACTCTATCTACCTCTCTATCTGTGTAGTGTTTAGTGCTATTCAGTGTCACACTACATATACAGTGTAGATTCCGGGCTGGATCATCTGCTACTATCTTAGGACAGAATATCATACCATTTAACCAGCTTGAGACCAGGTAGTGATTATTGAAACTATAAAGCGAACAATTTGATCACTCTCTCCCATGATAGGTCTGAGATACATACCACTACGTACCATAGGTGGCCAGTGTATATCTCATGTTGGAAATTTTGTGAAAATAGCAGTTAACTCATGGGACAACTCACCATGAGTTGATAAGTCATTGACAATTGTACATAGCAAACCAAGAGAAACAGGTGATACGAATGCCGGGTTGACAACTGTGAGGAAGTACCAAACAACGGCATGGACTCTTCACAATCTCATCACTGTACAAAAGCAGAAGTGTACACATATTGAGTAACTATAACACATACAGAAGCAAGCACATTAACATAACAGTATTTTGATTAACATGTTCAGTGTCAGGTGACTTCATGTATTCCCTACCAACAGGTTTAATATAGGTAAACACAATTTAAAATGCAGCCCGGAATAATTAAACATGTTGTGATATTGGTAGAATCTAAACTTCTAACATTACACTCCTAGGAAGTCACTACTATCACTCACAATAAAAACTCGCGAAAATTAAATTTAGCGTTTTAATACTCGTAGATTATTTGAAAAGGGCGTGGCTGAACAAAAAACTTGGGGAGTGCCCCGTTGTAAACATCTTCTCTACCACAACTCCTGGAGGAACAACACATGATAAAATGTCTAAAACCAGCAAATCTCGTGACAGTGATTTACTAGACGAAATCAAGGTTAATCGTGTCAGCAGCGTTTCTTACCAGCGCAACGACTCCAAGAAATCTCCATTGGAACCGACCAATGAAAGTAGTAGTCCTCATCTAAGGTTGCGTAGTAATACAGGAGATTGGTGGAATGTCTACAATCAGAACAAATTAAGGCGAAAGCGCGGTACTAGAGTCCGCCACGGTCGCCACCGTTTGCTGACCGAAGAAGACGAAGACTTTCGAACACGAAGTCTAAGTGAATCAGATGTACTATCCAGAATTCGCCCTCCGTTCGTTGATGGCGAAAAGGCAGAAAATATTCTGTACAGTGGTTGGCTGTACAAGACCATTCGACCCAAGTCACTGGGCAGTGTGGAAAGAAGCAGGCGTGAACGTCGACATCACCGAAGATTTCAACTCACAGACCATTCTTTGAGATATCTGCAACCTTTTCAGAGGGTATGGCAAAGCTAAAAAAAATTGAAATGTTTAATGCAGCACTATACACATGGTGTGCATGAAGTTGCTAAATTATTTCACCTTCTAGCTATCCATCACCTTCAGATTGTAGCTAAACCCTATAAACTTACCCATTGTACTATAATATAAACTTATGCACAATCATTTTGTTTTTAAAATGTTGAATGTTATCATGAGTCATGATAACATTCCACATTTTAAAAACAAAATATTGAGAATGGGTAGCTAGTCATCATACTTTGTATTTTAACCACACCATATCTGTGACCCGCAAGTGAATTGAAAGTGGATATAATTGAAACTAAAAATACAGAAACTGCATGCAAAGCAACAACAAACAAAACTTAGCAAAAACGCTTAATTGTGTGCATGAGAAAATACAACTCACATTGAGACTCAATTCAACTCAGGGGCGGATCCAGGGGGGGCTTTGGGGGCTGAAGCCCCCCCCCTTCATATTTAGGCTTTACTTGATCAATATGCTGAGTATTATAATGAAATTTTGTCTTAGTATCAAGACACACGGTAGTGTGTCGTGCGGCCCAAGAAGCCGGCGCGTAACACCCGTGAGTATATTGACAGGAAGAAAGAAAACGCAATTTTCGCACCTCCGTAGCTCTGTGCTTCCTTGATGAAACAAGACGATTTTTGCTGTGGACATGCCCCCCAACTGCAGCACTCTACATTCCACATTTGAGCGAAATCGCTTCGCGCGTTCCCGAGATATGCGACTTCAAAAATTGGCTGAGTTTCTTCGTTTTTTTTTTTCTTCTTATTTTTCTTTTTCTTGTCGCACACTTACAAAAACTGCTATAAAACTCGAACGCGTTATCCGATTGCCTTGAAATTTGGCACACAGAAGGGGGATATAAAGGCGCATCTCGGTACCAACTTTGGCTGGAATACCATAAACAGACAAAGAGTTATGAGCGATTATGCACGAAAAATAACACCAATATGTTGTCACGCCTACAGGGTAAACCGCGTATGGGAAGAAGCTGAAAATCGGTGGGTGAATAGGTTAACTATTGAACCTCAAACCTTTTGTGGTTTGAAAGAAATCGAGCTAAAAACCAGGAAGATACAGCGAAAAAATCAACAGTGTGTAACAATTACGCAATCGAGATTAGCTAATTTTTAATATTTTTATTTTATTATTATTATTATTATTATGCTTGCCACGCCTACCAGGTAAACCGCTTGGGGTAATGCTTTCAAAATCGCTGTACAGATGGAGTTATCATCTTAGAAAGGCTCTTCAATGGTGTAGAAGAATCAGACTTAAATCCACGGAGTTATAACACGAAATCCAACTTGGTGTAGCAAGTGCGAGATCGAGATACTCTAATAGAGCAGTCATCCTAATAGAGCAGTCACCCTGAACAGAATTAAAGAGATCAGTTAGAAATAAGTAACCTGTATAGAGATTAGCTACAAGCAAATCACCCTGTAGAGAGTTCAGCTACAAACAATTCACCCTGTTAAAACATCAGTTAGAAGAAGATTTCTTGTAGAGAGTTCAGATACAAACAAATCACCCTGTTGAAAGATCAGCTAGAAGATGTCACCTTGTAGATAGTTCAGTTACAAAGAAACCACCATGTAGAGAATTCAGCTACAAACTAGTGACCCTGTAGATACATCAGCTAGAAGAAGTTACCTTGTAGAGAGTTCAGCTACAAAGAAACCATTCTGTAAAGAGCTCAGCTGCAAACAAATCACCTATACAGAATTCAGCTACAAACAAATCACCCTGTAGAGAGATCAGCTAGAAGAAGTTACCTTGTAGATAGTTCAGCTACAAACAAATCATCCTGTAGAGAGATCAGCTAGAAGAAGTTACCTTGTAGATAGTTCAGCTACAAACAATTCACCCTGTACAGAGCTCAGTTAAAAGAGGTTTCCTTGTAAAAAGTTCAGCTACAAACAAATCACCCTGTAGAGAGATAAGTAAGAAGAAGTTACCTTGTAGATCGTTCTGCTACAAACAATTCACCCTGTAAAGAGATCAGCTAGAAGAAGTTACCTTGTAGAGAGTTCAGCTACAAAGAAACCATCATGTAGAGAATTCAGCCGCAAACAAATCATGTATAGAGAGTTCAGCTACAAACAAATCTCCCTGTAGAGAGATCAGCTAGAAGAAGTTTCCTTGTAGAGAGTTCTGCTACAAACAAATCACCCTGTAGAAAGATCAGCTAGAAGAAATCACCTCGTAGAGAGTTCAGCTTCAAAGAAACAATCATGTGAGAGTTCAGGTACAAACAAATTGTCCTGTAGAGAGATCAGCTAGAAGAAGTTACCTTGTAGAGAGTTCAGCTACAAAGAAACCATCATGTAGATAGTTCAGGTACAAACAAATCACCCTGTAGAAAGATCAGCTATAGAAGAAATCACCTTGTAGAGAGTTCAGCTACAAAGAATCTATCGTGTAGAGAGTTTAACTACAAACAAATCACCCTGTAGAAAGATCAGCTATAGAAGGAATCACCTTGTAGAGAGTTCAGCTACAAAGAAACCATCATGTAGAGAGTTCAGCTACAAACAAATCGGCCTGTAGAGAGATCAGCTAGAAGAAATTACCTTGTAGAGAGTTCAGCTACAAAGAAACAATCATGTAGAGAGTTCAGCTGCAAACAAATCACCTGTAGAGAGTTCAGCTAGAAACAAGTCACCCTGTAGAGAGATCAGCTAGAAACAAGTCACCTTGTAGAGAGTTCAGCTAGAAGAAGTAACATTGTAGAGCTACAAAGAAGCTACCATGTAGAGTTCAGCTGCAAACAAATCACCCTGTAGAGAACTCAGCTACAAACAAATCGCCCTGTAGAAAGATTAGCTAGAAGAAGTTACTTTATAGGGAGTTCAGCTATGAACAGATCACCCTGTAGAGAGTTCAGCTACAAACAAATCACCCTGTAGAGAGTTAAGTTACAAAGAAACCACCACGTAGAGAGTTCAGCTGCAAAAAAAATCAATCACTCTGTAGAGAGTTCAGCTAGAAGAAGTCACCTTGTAGAGAGTTAAGCTGCAAATAAATCACCCTGTAGAGAATTCAGCTACAAAAAAATCACCCTGTAGAAAGATCAGCTAGAAGAAGTTACCTTGTAGAGAGTTCAGCTACAAAGAAACCACCATGTAGAGAGTTCAGCTGCAAACAAATCACCTGTAGAGAATTCAGCTAGAAACAAGTCACCCTGTAGAGAGATCAGCTAGAAACAAGTCACCCTGTAGAGAGTTCAGCTAGAAGAAGTCACATTGTAGAGAGTTCAGCTACAAAGAAACTACCACGTAGAGAATCCAGCTGCAAACAAATCATCCTGTAGAGAGTTCAGCTAGAAGAAGTCACCTTTTAGAGAGTTCAGCTACAAAGCAACCACCATGTAAAGAGTTCAGCTGCAAAAAACTCAATCACCTTGTAGAAAGATCGGCTAGAAGAAGTTACCTTGTAGAGAGTTCAGCTACAAAGAAACCACCATGTAGAGAGTTCAGCTGCAAACAAATCACCTGTAGAGAGTTCAGCTAGAAACAAGTCACCCTGTAGAGAGTTCAGCTAGAAGAAGTCACATTGTAGAGAGTTCAGCTACAATGAAACTCCCATGTAGAGAGTTCAGCTGCAAACAAATCACCCTGTAGAGAACTCAGCTACAAACAAATATGCAGTGAAAAAGATCAGCTAGAAGAAGTTACCTTGTAGAGAGTTCAGCTACAACGAAACCACCATGTAGAGAGTTCAGCTACAAACAAATCACCTATAGAGAGTTCAGCTAGAAACAAGTCACCCTGTAGAGAGATCAGCTAGAAACAAGTCACCTTGTAGAGAGTTCAGCTAGAAGAAGTCACATTGTAGAGAGTTCAGCTACAAAGAAACCACCATTTAGAGAGTTCAGCTGCAAACAAATCACCCAGTAGAAAGTTCAGCTATGAACAGATCACCCTGTTGAGAGTTCAGTTAGAAACAAGGAATCCTGTAGAGAAATCACCTAGAAGTATCGCCTTGTAGAGTTCAGCTACAAACAAATCACCTGTAGAGAGTTCAGCTACAAACAAATCACCCTGTAGAGAGATCAGCTAGAAGAAGTTACCTTGTAGGGATTTCAGCTACAAACAAATCACCCTGTAGAGAGTTCAGCTACAAAGAAACTATTCTGTAAAGAGCTCAGCTGCAAACAAATCACTTGTACAGAATTCAGCTACAAACAAATCGCCCTGTAGAGAGATCAGCTAGAAGAAATTACCTTGTAGATAGTTCAGCTACAAACAAATCACCCTGTAGAAAGATCAGTTAGAAGAAGTTACCTTGGAGAAAGTTCAGCTACAAAGAAACCATTTTGTAAAGAGCTCAGCTGCAAACAAATCACCTGTACAGAATTCAACTACGAACAAATCACCCTGTAGAGATCAGCTATAAGAAGTTACCTTGTAGATAGTTCAGCTACAAACAAATCTCCCTGTAGAGAGATCAGCTAGAAGAAATTACCTTGTAGAGAGTTCAGCTACAAAGAAACCACCATGTAGAGAGTTCAGCTGCAAAGAAATCATCCTGTAGAAAATTCTGCCAGAAACAAATTGCCCTGTAGAAAGATCAGTTAGAAGAAGTTACCTTTTAGAGAGTTCAGCTACAAAGAAACCATTCTGTAAAGAGCTCAGCTGCAAACAAATCACCTATACAAAATTCAGCTACAAACACATCACCTGTAGAGAGATCAGCTAGAAGAAGTTACCTTGTAGATCGTTCAGCTACAAACAATTCACCCTGTAGAGAGAGCAATTAGAAGAAGTCACCTTGTAGAGTGTTCAGTTACAAAGAAACCACCATGGAGATTTCTGTAATCAATATATGTGACCGGATTTGCGAAAAGGGGTCTTCCACACACATCCAATTCCGTAAATGTTGGAGACCATAACTCAGTGTTCAAGTAACATAATTATTAACCTGAACATTTCACCATGTATTCAGCTATAGTGGTGCTCACCACTGCCCAAATATCAAGGCAATAGCTCTTTCCAATCTGAAGTTATCAATTGTCAAAGTTGGCAAATTGGACCCCTTTTCGCAAATCCGGTCACATATGTATTATACAGTATATATAATTTGTACATTTACTGATAAAATATTTAAAGTACATCTACTTCATCTTTTCTTCTTCCTGTAGTAAAGAAAAAAACATAGGTTAAAAAAGTCCCAAAGCTGGCCATAGGCCGGCTTTGGGGTATACAAATACAAAAAGAAATGAAATCTAATCCAAAACAGCCAAGCTGTAAAAAAAGTGTGCGGCCCTCAGAAAGGCTATGGTGAAAAAAGATGTGAAATCCAAGGTGGCGGCCAAGAAATGGCTGTGATGGTAGGTTAGTGGTAAAAATTTTAATAACGACAATTCAGGTGAATTTTTGTGAAGCGGCACAAAAATTCACCTGAATTGTCATTATTAAAATTTTTACCACTAACCTACCATCACAGCCATTTCTTGGCCGCCACCTTGGATTTCACATCTTTTTTCACCATAGCCTTTCTGAGGGCCGCACACTTTTTTTACAGCTTGGCTGTTTTGGATTAGATAATTGATCACTAATAATACAAATACTCATAAAATCATCTTATAAACATCTTTCCAAGGTATTATCAGTAGATTTATGCTAAAGTTTATGCAACAAGGACCGGATCAGCATTGGAGGAGTACAAGATCGAGATACTCTAATAGAGCAGTCAGCTAACTACTCTAATAGAACATTCACTGGAAACATGTAGTTGGTTCTGTTATGGAATTTTTCCAAATCTGCCTGCACCTATACATACAATGAAGTGCATTGGTCTGTTTAAAGGGCTTCATTCATCTACTTGTGTAGTTAATATGTATGGCAATACTTAATTCAAGTACACAATTTCCATTGAAAATACTCTCAGATTCAATCTTGTATTGTTCAAATTTCAAAATTTTCCACTTTCAAAAATATTATTCTAACATGCACCTATTCTTGGTTGTCTGTACCTACCCAAACTTTTCCATTAGCAAAATGCTTCAGAGAGCCATACCTACAATCTAAAGGCAGTATATAAAATATCTACAGGCAAAAAATATTAGGGATTTTATGTGGAAATGTCTCCAAATTGCAGTATTTTAGCATCTATTTTTCAAAATTTTCCTGGGGGGGGCATGCCCCCAGACCCCCCTAGTTCCAGCATGCTTTGCACACCTCTACCCAAGAGATTAGTACCTTGAGTTAGCCCCCCCCCCCCTTTTATAAATCCTATATCCGCCCCTGCAAACTTGCATTGCATGTGCTTGCAAATTGCTAATTCTTATACTCTTTTATATCTTCCCTGTAAACAAATGTTCCCTACTTAGGAAAGACTACCCAAATGTGTAGTATTTTAATGACAATGTACTCTATGTAGGTAGTGGCAGAAAGCTTTATAACACCCATGTGCCTATAGGTGTTTGTACATTGTAGCTACGAAGTCCGTCACACATATAATTATACAACTAAACCACTTTGCTTATATTCATAAACAAGCTGAGTTATATAAATGTTACACTGCATTTGTATATAGACTAAAGTAAGCAAGCACTTCCCATTAACCAGCATTCTTGAAGTCACTGATGATCCATTTCAAAATCCTGTGATGTTCAAGTTGGTGTTTCAAAATGCAGAAATGTTGTTGGAAGCTCCAGACTCAAACAGCTGTAAACTTTGGGTGAAAACAATTAAAAGAGGTAAATAGATTTATCTATGTTGTATGCTTACAATATTAGTGGTTTTATAGCATGGAACATGTGGAATGTACCCAAATCACCAGTGCATTCACCCTATACTCCTCCAGAAAGGTTAGAGGGAAAATTAATAGAAGAAGGTATTGGTGGAAGTCATTTGGAAGAACTTCAAGGTAATCTTAAGCTAAATTATCTACACAAATACAGCAGTTGTGAGCAGATTTCAAAGTCACGAAACCAACTAACACTTGTGGCTCTACTGTTATGAGTGAGAATTCCTGATCTTCAAAATACTATAAATGTTAATTTCTATAACTATAGTTAATATACAGCTTAATGGATAAGTTATGTGTGTAAGTTGCATTGATGCATTCACATATTCAGTAGGTCACTGGGAACAAATAGAAGCAGCAGGTGACTTCCTAGAGGCTCCGAAGGATAGAACCATTGCTCGAGGTAGAATAAACACTTCCAGCTTTATTAAATCAAAACTAGTAAGTGACAATACAGTACTGGTATATTATACATGCACAGTGGCACTACATTCATGCATGGCATTGGCAACATGCCAATCATTCCAACAGCGCACCCAACACCTCATTATATATAAGGAAAACAACTGTACCTGCAGTAACAGCAGCTCACATGCATGTGTATAGCATTAATGAAAGGCACTTACACGTACAGTTTTCTGATTATTGATTTGTATCTACCTTAAGGGTCTAGTCCCAAGGCTAGTTAGACCTAACTGGAAGGCATTTCAAGAAAAACTTAAAGGTAACTACAGAACTTATCCTATTTTACCAAGATAAATAATTTTGTGCTCACAGCAAGTGTTGATGACTTCACTGGTCTATGTAATGATTTTGTGATGATCAAGTACCCTCGGAAGGGAAAATCTCTTCCACATGATAGGGTGTTTACAATAGACCCAGCATATTTAGTAAGACCACTTGCTCTTACTAATGGAAATATTATACTTATGGATTTGCAGCAAGTAATGTGGAGAGAAACTCAAGATTCTAAGTTTACAAGTTCTCGTACAAGTAAGATATAGTGACATAGCATATATTATAAAGCATTTGTAACTTGAATATTATTTAGTCAAGTTCTAAAATCTTCACACTAGATAACAACAACTAAACAATTTTCAAAATGCAGAGAAATATTGTGCTAAGAATTATGCCTGCATTTCGTTAAATGCAACAAAAGCTGTATCATTCAGTGATATGATCTCCTGAATTAAACTGTTTGTGTGTGTTCGTATATGTAATAGGATGGATGGCTGTGGTATTCGGGATTAATAGTGCGAGCACTGTAAACAGGAAGGAGTAAAATAGTGCGAGGTAAAGCCGAGCACTATTTCCTTCCTGTTTACAATGCGAGAACTATTAATCCCAAATACCATGGCCATCCATCCTATTGCAAATTAATCCGACAACCATAGCAACTGTTGCTAGGCAACAGAAATTGAAAAATAACCATTGCAAAAGACCAATCACACTTAGCAAACGTTGCTATGATCTCAAAATGACTTTTACCTTAGCAAAAGTTACCTAGCAACCGTTGCTAAGCAACCATATTGTGATATATCTTGGGGCATCTATCACTATGGTAAAAATAGTTGTCAAGTCGAACATTTACTTCTAATATAAACACAACACACTATTTTAGCCAATCAAATTAGTATTATAAATTTTTGTCAAGGGACCTTGACAAACAAGTGTAATACTAATTCTATTGGCTAATCGCTTGACGTATTTCAATATAATACGTCAAGCTGCTATTGAGAGTATTATACAGTAACATATTCAGTTGTTGGATTGATAATTGATTTCTTTGAACAGCATTTGCTGAAAATCAAGACACACAGTAGTGCATTGTGCAGCCAAGAAGCTGGTGAACCATGTACACCATGATCAAGACACACAGTAGTGTGTCGTGCGGCCAAGAAAGCCAGCGCACCACACCATGAGTATATTGACAGGAAGAAAGAAAACAGTTTTTTTCACACGTGCATAGCTCCATGGTCAATTCTCCAAAGCACACCATTTTTGCATTATAGCTGTCCCCCAGATGGGGTATGCTACACAGTAAATTTGATTAAATTCACAACAGCCATTTGTGAGATGTGGACATTCAAAGTTTTGTTTTAATTTCTTTGTTTTTTTCTTCTACACGGGCTACTGGGGCATCGATATATTTCCGCATACTTTGTGCAAAAATTACTATAAAATGCAAATATGTAACTCGATTGCCTTGATCTTTGGCACAAATGAAGAGCATGTAACGGTGGATTCATGTACCAAGTTTGCTGTGAATCTGAGGAATATCCAATGAGTTAAGAGCATTTATTCACATAAAAAGGATCAAACTTCTGTCACGGCTACAGGGTAAACCGAATATAGGAATAACTTGAAAATTGGTGTGTAGATAGGCTGATCATCATAGCAGTGCCTTTTGATAGTTTGAATAGCAATAGAGTTACAGCGACAAAGTTATAAAGCAAATACCAAACAAGTGTAAAATCATGGGATCGAGATACTCTAATATAGCAGTCATCACGGGCTAAAAATGGTGTACAAAAAATGTTGAAAAAAAACTTACCAGAGTTCAAGGGACCACCATACCTAACACCTGCATCATTAACCACTGAAGCATTGCAATCTTGGCTGATCACCTCACTAAATTTCTGCTTTATAAATGAAATTTCTGGTTTAGCTAAATCTGCTTATAATTAAACGTTTGTAATTTCATATATCTACCAATAGAAGTACTAGATTGTTCTAGAACATTCTATGTATTCTAGAACATTCTATGTATGTTCTATTAGTAGTCCTCATAAAAATGTGCACTCTATTAGAGTATTACAATAATATTATCAAATATTGAAGTAGTTAAATCATACTATGCAATGCATAAATACATTTATAAGTCTGTCATAGAATCAGAAAATATAGATACATTTACTAATTACTTATTGTCTATCTAATTGTTTGCTGTATATTTTATGTGTATGTGTAATTTCTTTGGAGTGTTGATCGCCCCCTTGGCGCATCAGCAATTGCCGTCTGCCCAGCAACAATAAATAAATAAGTCTGTCTTCAATAATCATCATTGTGCCTGCATAGAAAAGAAGAAATGTGAGTATAAACAATCAAACCTCAAAGTCAGCCATAGGCTGGTTTTGGGGCCTTATAAAGTACAAAAAGAAGTGAAATCCACACAAAAACAGCCAAGCTGTGAAAAAATGGTGGTTGAAAAAGTTGTGAAATCAAAGCGGTCAAGAAATCACTGTAATGATGTTAATGCTAAAAAATTTAATAATGGCTGTGTGCATTGTTAAAATTTATTTGCATTAGTATCATTGCAGCCATTTCTTGGCCGCCACCTTTGATTTCACAACTTTTTCACTCAGGCTTTTTTTAAGGCTGCACCATTTTTTCACAGTTTGGCTGTTTTTGAGTGGATTAAAGTAGCAGATATCAAATAACCAATATGATCTGTGGTTAACCAATGATATCTATAGTAATAGAATGGCTATTTTTACTATATAAATATACACAGCAACTATTTTAAGAGCTTTTTGATTTACCACCAGCCTTCATTAGTGTAGCATTACCATTTGCAGGTCTACATATAGCTTGTTTTGAAATAATCCATACATGAAACTACTTGTGATTTGATATACAAATAATCATTGCATGTTGATATTTTAGTAACCACTGACAGTATTGTTGAAATAAGGGATAAGCAAAGAACAGATGGGTTTGATCGTTATCCATTTGAAGAGATTGAGGATCAGTCATTTTCTGTGATCGTTGAGGGTGAGAAAATAGGTGGGTTGATAAGAGCACTACATTCTAAGTAATCAATGTACATCATACACTAAAGCTGGACCGAGTCGTAAAAAATATGCAGTACTGAAACCACTTGATCTCATCTGTGATAGCTACCAAGAACAGCAACTTTGGTGTAGAGCAGTAAGTACAACAAGTTACAGGTCATAGGAAATGTGTATGTGTACAGTCTTCAAGGTATGTAGATTTCAAGATGTTACAATGAGATACATGTATACATGCAAAATTTAAGGGATAGTAATTTCACAGATTTTGCAGTTACTTTTACTTTACTGTCCACAAAATTGTCGTCTTATGATTGTCATGATTCACATTATGCTAATAATGATAGAGCAACTTGTGTGGAAAATGAGTGATTCTGAAATTTGTTCATTCATGAAAACTACATGCCTAAAACTCTGCATGTATGCAGTATTTGTTACAGTGTGTAACAGGTTAAACATGACAAAAAACACTGCAAAAATTGTGAAAACTTGTGTGTATATATTAGTTCAATAATTCAATTTTTTGCAGTTAAAGTCATTTGTTACACCGAAGTGCTGTATGTTTAACAGCCGATACCAGTACACTGACCCCCTCATACTGTATCCTACAATTACACAAAATAACAAACACACATCCTTGACATGTCTCTAGATGGTTGAAATCCCAGTGGATACTACTGGCAACAGACGGCTTTGAGATCAAGGAAGATGCAGCTCTTTCATTTGGTAAAAAGCTTTCACCCCAATTACAGTGGGATTATGTTAATAGCAATCTTGATGTAAGCAAATATACCCACATACACAGACAAATGTAAACGATTGTTGTTATTGACATGTGTAGTTGGCAAACAGTTATCAGATTAATGAAACAAAGCATCATGGAAGCTCTCTGTGCTGGGATGGTTTCATCCTCTTTTATAACCTTCTCTGTGGAATTTACCAACAAGACTGTGCAGTTAGTGATCATGGTAATATAGAGCTATTATACTGTCTCTGCTATTAGTTGCTAGAAATCTTTAAAGAATATGTTAAAGAGCATCCTAGACTGGGAATGACTGTGAGAGAATTTCAAAACTTTTTAATTAAGTACCAAGAGGTAAAGTTATGTACACACACTAAATGAAATGTATTTATGCATAACATTTTTAGTGGTTGCCAGAAGATGCTACTGAGGAAACTTGTGAGCACATCATGATAAGCTATGACTACCATCACAGAGCATTTAAAATGTACATGGCTGAAAGAAATCCTGAAAAGTTCCGATCAAGTTATAATTTCTTGTCCTTTGCTGGTTTTTTGAGGTAAACTGCTATACTACGATCTTTCTGTATAATGGTAGTGATATCTTGACACATAGTTTTTTGAGAAGCTATGAAAACACTGCTGTTAAGAAAGAACATGAAACTGTTTATCAGGTAATACAATTAGTATGTTAGAGCTGGTTATTATGAAATGTTGTTTTGTGATGTTAGGACATGACTCAACCACTCAGTCACTACTTCATCAACTCCTCTCACAACACTTACCTAGAGGGACATCAACTTACAGGACGTTCCACTACTGATGCTTATGTGAGAGCATTACTACAAGGATGTCGATGTCTGGAATTGGACTGTTGGGATGGTGTGTACATGTATGTGTGTGCTTCTCTTTATGTAGCTCCTTTAATTTACATGATAAATGAATGTCAGTAACCACCGACAATTATTTAGGTCCTGATGATTGGCCAAAGGTCACCCATGGTAACACGCTGGTCTCTGACCTATCATTGGTTGAAGTTGCAGAGATCATCAATGTGAGATCATATTCTACTATACCATAACTAACACACAGTACAATCTTAGCTCTTCCTATGGTAGCTTGCAAGCTCCTAACTAGAGGTGTATATACAAGTAGTAATTAATAAAGATTCTAACACTGTAGGAATACGCTTTCCAATCCTCACCTTATCCTCTCATTCTTTCATTGGAGAATCATTGTTGTCGTGATCAACAAGTAAGATATATAATTACTGAGTATTTATAATTGCAGTGTTACTCTTAACTACAGAACAAAATGGCTGAAATATTTCAAAGCATATTTGGTGACAAACTGGTGAAAGAGAACTTAGTTGAGAAATACAATTTAACTAGACTACCTTCACCACAAGAACTACAGGGGAAGATACTTCTCAAAGGAAGAGAGAAGTTTACTAAGCATAAACCAACATCACCAGTAAGGAAATCTATTAATTGCATGCCAATGTGTTGTGTGCCTTCTGCATTAATCTACAGTCTGGAGTTTAGACAAACTCTGTACCTCAGCAATACAATCATTATTGACTGCTATATTAGAGTGCTTTCTACAATAGCAGCTGATATATCAGAGTATTTCATGTCATTGTGGATTTAAAATTATATAGGTTATTGCACAACTCCTGGTATCTGTGCTATTTAGAGACCTGAGGAATGGCATAATAATCACTTCAGGCTTTGCCCTCAGTGATTATTGTGTCATTCCTCAGGTCTCTAAATAGTGTGCAGATAGCTACCTGCATGGATTTGTGCAATAACTGATTTAGATTCTATGGCTCATGTGGCTCTGGTCACTGCCAGTAATGGCGGCTTCCTGATCGAATTACTCACTGGTAGCTTTCCTAGATGAATATATAATTTTTGCTTTCTATATAACAACACCTTCACACTGTAACAATGACTTCTGATGGTTGAAGCATGTGAAATACCTAACAAAAAGTTTTGTCACAGGTATATCTAACCAGTTTAGATACCTACCCGCGGGGATCTATTGGAGTTTAAATACAGCCTCATTAATAACTAAACTTCAAAACATACTACGCGTGAAATAGTCTAAAGTCATTTATGCCATATGATCCTTCTTGGTGAAAATGAAACTTCTGAGTTAGTTAATATAAACAAGGGTATTGGTTGCTTTTTTTATCCATGACGTCTTTGTTTTAGAGTACTGCCATGGGACAGTTTGCAAAAAGTGCATCTCAGTCCTCACTTGCAGACCTTAGTACTTCAGAAGGATCTATTGTGAGTTGGTATAGTTGCAAATATATAATTATAGCATCAACATGCATTATCAGAGTGACAAAGAAGAAGAAATACCTATGCAAGAAGAGTTATATGAAGTTAGTTGTATAATTTATAACCATTTAGGCAACATATTCTACTGCATAGGATTTGAGTAAAATGATAGTATATTGTCGCACCAAACATATAAAACCATGGAGTTGGAAAGAACAGAAGAAAACAAGTATTTGTAACATGTTCTCCTTCAGTGAGTCCATGGCTTATGACAAATGTAACAAGTACTCAAAAGGTAACTGTACAAGTGTGTACATCTTAAAGTGACTCTACATATATGTCGACAGAGCTGTTAGCCTGTACAGAGCGCCAACTGGTTAGGGCATATCCTGCTGGAAAGAGAACAGACTCTTCTAACTACAATCCTATTCCAATGTGGAACAATGGAATTCACATGACAGCACTCAACATACAAACACCAGGTGTGCAGTATATCTGCATGTGTACCATAAAACAGATGTTGTGCTCCTAACAGATGGGCCAATGTACCTTAATCAAGGAAAGTTTCGGCAAAACGGAGGATGTGGATATATTTTAAAACCAGAAGTTATGAGAAACCCTAATGAAAAAGGTAACCAACTGACATACTTACCTTATAAATGTACTTATCTGCCTGTAAACAGAATATACTCCAACTATGACCAAGCCACATCCAGCAGTGATACCCGTACAACTGGAAATTACGGTCGGTATAGTTCACAATATTACTTTGCTATACTCACATATATGTGATACTGCAGTTGTTATCTGGTCAGCACTTTATATTTGCCAAAAACAAGAGAAACATCACCGTGGAGGTGTTCTGTCAGACTTGTGGTATACCACATGATTGTGAGGGAATTAGATATGTGACTTCAAATGTAAGCCAATAAAAGTATACAAGAATAAGTGAATATGTACTTGGCCACAAAATGAAAATGTTAACAAACAAGCATAAGGAGCTAGTAGGACAATAAAAGAGGTGGACCATCACCCCTACTTAGGTTTATTGCTAAGTATTTGGGCGAAGTAGAAATTAAATTCTCATGCACTTCAGGTGATGTTCCACCTTGTTTAAGCACTCTTTATTGTAATGGTCTTTACTAGCTTGTAAGACACATTGTCATGAAAGCAGTTCTTAAATTCAACCAATTAAGTTGAGTATGACCATTTATTTCCTTACTTCTAGAATCACACTGATCTATTGTGGCCCCAATTTCAGCTTGACAAGCAGCTTACAAAAACTATCCTAATGCCAGAGTTGGTGAGTGGAGTTTTAATCCTAAAAGTCACCATGCATACTCTATCTACCTCTCTATCTGTGTAGTGTTTAGTGCTGTTCAGTGTCACACTACACATACAGCGTAGATTCCGAGCTGGATCATCTACTACTATCTTAGGACAGAATGTCATACCATTAACCAGCTTAAGACCAGGTAGTGACTATTAAAACTATAAAGCAAGCAATTTGATCACTTTTTCCCATGATAGGTCTGAGATACATACCACTACGTACCATAGGTGGCCAGTGTATTTCTCATGTTGGCATTTTTGTGAAAATCAAGATGACAGCAGTTAACTCATGGGACAACTCACTGTGAGTTGATAAGTCATTGTACCACTAATGATATCCTCACAATTCTACATAGCAAACCAAGAGAAACTGCTAGTGAACACAAAGTTGACAACTGTGAGGAAGTCATAAATAACCCCAAGCCACAGGTTCATCACTTTACCAAGGCAGAAGTGCATGCACACTGACTGACTTACAGATTAAAAATGCAGATACTGTTATACACTATTTTGAACATATTCATGAAACTGAGACAAGAATTGAACACAAATTGATTAAGACAGAAATACATGTAATAGGATGGATGGCTGTGGTATTCAGGATTAATAGTGCAAGCATTGTAAACAAGAAGGATAGTGCGAGGCGAAGCCGGGCACTATTTCTTTCCTGTTTACAATGCAAGAACTATTAATCCTGAATACTACAGCCATCCATCCTATTGCAAATTAATTCAACAACCATAGTAACTGTTGCTAGGCAACATAAATTCAAAAATAGCTACTGCAAAAGACCAATCACACTTAGCAATGGTTACCTAGCAACCGTTGCGAAGCAACCATATTGTTACAATGCCAGGGGGCATCTATCACTATGGTAACAATAGTTGTCAAGTCAGACATTTATAAACACACCACACCATTTTAGTCAATCAAATTAGTATTATAGATTTTTGTCAAGAGACTTTTACAAACAAGTATAATACTAATTCTGTTGGCTAATCGCTTGATGTATTTCAATGTAATACGTCAAGCTGTTATTGAGAGTATTATACTGTAACACATTCAGTTGTTAGATTAGATATAGGAAGCGTCAATGCAAGTAAAACAAGTCAACAAGTCCATATGTGTGTCTATGTACGTCAAGTAGTTTTGCAGGAATTAGGGGGGCAGGGGTGTCAGAGTATAAGTGAAAGTGGTAAGGCTCAGTCCAAAGGCAGCTAGTCTCCTGATGTTGTACACTCACAATCTTTAACTGATTTTAAGAACAATCTATATGTACACTATACTATGTAATTGTGGTTTGTACATTACCCCGCAATGAAATTAAAGGCAGCTAGTGTCTGGGGGCATGCTCCCCCAGAAAAAGTTCTAAAATTTCACATACTGAGATGCTATTTGGGCTGTAATACCGCATACAAGGTGCTAGCTAGCTGGCAAGTGTTCAATGTTAGGATAAAACAGGACACTGACCAAAAAGCACTTCCATATCCTAAATTCCTAAACTTTGCCGTTTGGGTTTAAACAAACTGTAAGGAATGTCTCCAAAGTAGACAATTAAAGCTAAATATAATGGTAATTGTTTGGTGGACATGAAGCTGTTAGACAGGTTAAATTAGTATTGTTTCTATCAATGTTGCCAGTAAATAAATGCTAAGTATTGTTTGCTCGCTCACTACTTTTAGTTTTGAAGTTAAAATATATTTTCTGCCAAAAAGTGGTGAGGCTCTGGCCTCACTGGTTACACCTACTTTGACACCCTTGTAAGATGTACTATTTGAAAGTTATGTTGCATGATAGCACTGAAACGTGACTTAGAACTGGGACTCAAATTCTTAGTATTGTAAGTGTTGATACATTAGAGTATGTGGCAAAATAAATATGATTCAAACAGGGGCAGTGGAGCAGATGGGGGAAAACTTTGGCAATGAAAGTTACACAGTGGTGTTTGTAATAGACATCAGGGGCATAGCCAGACTTTTGGTGATGCCAGGGCCTAGCTGTAAGCTGAAGATCAAAAAAAGGTAACTACCTGCTGACAATAACTACCCTCCACCAACTATATCTCCTTATTTATAACTATCTATGTAACTTGCTACACTTCTCTTAATACTATGACTGCTGTATTTAGAGTATCTAAAATTATTATTTGATGCCTGGGCCTAGGACCGGGTGGCCCAGGTTCTGGCTATGCCTCTGACAAACATGCATGCCATATCATGGGGCCTGGGGGCATGACTCCCATGACAATTTTTTTTAATAGACATCAGGGGCATAGAGATAGCATTTTATAGACTATTTTCACTGTGTTGTTACAAGTAGCTACTTAAGCTGTATAAACTATGACTGTTCTACTAGAGTATATATAGTTTGACTGCTCTATAATTAAGAGATCATTACAAGTGCTAGTAAAAGTGAGGACCCCCACCCCTTCCATTCTACTGCCTGTATGTCTAAAACTTTTGTCACTAACTACAGCATGGATTAAATCTCCACTAGTACATCTGCAAGTGTAAGATAGGGTCCGCAATGTGAAATTACTATATACCTCTGAGAATTAACTACCAAACCACCTACAAATGCTAGGCTAGGTGCCAAACAGACAATGCCAAATTCCTTTGTTGTGCAAATTGGCCAACATGCTTATAAAATCATATGAATTCTTGCTACATCTTGAAGGAAATGTCTTTTCAAGCTATACTCTCAACTTTTCTGCATTCTAAGCATAAATCATCAGTGGCCACATTGTCAGGGGCAATTTCCAGCCACAAAATCATGAAAAAGGAGCATATAGCCATTTCTTTACAACTTTTTCATGATGGCTCTTTTGGGGCCACACCTTAGATCATATTACTACAATACTAAAGCTAATAGAAAGTACTTTTACACGAGTCTTTATCACCATTCTAAGACTGTGACCAGTCTTACTTTTGTAACCCATTTTGATACCAAGCAATAAACCATGCAACATAATCAGTCAGTATGCCATACTTGACAGCAATGTCTGAAGTTGACTATGGTGTGGACGAAAGCCAACAAATGTAGCTAATGGTGATGGTACCCAATCAAACAGTCATATTTTGTGTGTATAATTACACTCTCATGGTTGCATTCAGTAGTTGTTCATTCAATGCAATGCAATGCCATGCACATATGCTAGAATCATGTTACTTTCTATAAAAGCTGTTGCCTTTTGGAATACTCATGTTGGGATTTGAACGGAAGGTTGAATATTTAGTATAAAGTTTCAGAACAATTATAAAGGAAGTTCAGTTTTCGGTTAGTGACTCTGTCCACATGCTGCAATAGCATGCACATTGTTTAGTGATCATTTACTTTGATTGGATCATGCATGGCGGCTTATATACAAGGGTGCTTTGCTGCTGCCAGTTCATCACAGCCCCATACACCAAGTCTTTAATCAGTCATGAAATCACAAGTCCTTGATGATTTCCATACTTGATGATTTGCATACAGCCACAGTCCATGCAAGTTGGATGAACTACTATATAGAATAATTATAATAGCTGTGTTGATGTGTTGTAAAGCTAATTAATATTCAAAGCCTCATGATCAAATGAACGCATGCGTAGCTACATGCAGAAATAGAATTCTACAAAGCATTTTACAATACACTAAAATTCGCTGTAAAATAAAGTACACTATTTTATAGTCATTGTATCACTATTTGTAAAGTGAGAATACATTGTGGAATTACTTGCAATATTCTTTTGTCATAATTCCACAATGAACTAATATTATCATGTAGTATTTTATACTATAGTATATTCCTCAGTACTGTTTAATGTCCTGTGAAATTGTTTGTATTGCATTACTGTGGTTTACCTCAGTAAAATGCTATGCATAATTCTACTGAGTGTTTCTGAGAAAAATGCTCTGCAAAACACTACACACTATCCCTCATGTCACAGGGGCGGATCTAGGATTTATAAAATGGGGGCAGGGGGGAGGGGGGGCTAACTCAAGGTACTAATCTCTTGGGTAGAGGTGTGCAAAGCATGCTGGAACTAGGGGGGTCTGGGGCATGCCCCCCCCCCCAGGAAATTTTTGGAAAATAGATGTTAAAATACTGCAATTTGGAGACATTTCCATATAAAATTCATAATATTTTCTGCCTGCAGATATTTTATATACTGCCTTTAGATTATAGGTATGGTTCTCTGAAGCATTTTGTTAATGGAACAGTTTGGGTAGGCACAGACAACCAAGTACATGATGCACCCCTCTCACAATTGCACAACACTGAATAGGTGCATGTTAGAATAATAATGTTGAAAGTGGAAATTTTTGAAATTTTAACAATACAAGATTGAATCTTATAGAGCATTTTCAATGGAAATTGTGTGCTTGAATCAAGTATTGCCATACATATTAACTACAAATGTAGATGAATGAAGCACTTTAAACAGACCAATACACTTCATTGTATGTATAGGTGCAGGCAGATTT
>NW_027078144.1:0-3000 GCF_963678975.1 Dysidea avara | reverse complement strand
TGGAGCGATTTCCTTTAAATTTGGAATGTAGACTCCCTTGGCTGGCGGGCAACTGTGTAGCAACTTTGGTTCCAATCAGATAAGTGATCACCGAGATACAAAGGTGTGAAAATGACGTTTTCGTTCTTCCTGTCAATATACTCACGGTGTGGCGCGCCGGCTTCTTGGGCCGCACGACACACTATCGTGTGTCTTGATATATAACATACCATTAGGGAGAGGAAGTTTCCATAACACGGAGTTAGGATATTACTGTGTACTACTGTACTCTAAATGATGCACATTTTCAGTAGCATTACACAGTTAGGCAGTTAACTAATTGGAGTGATTGGAGTGATTGCAGTGATTGCAGTGATCTGAGTGATCTGAGTGATTGGAGTGATCTGAGTGATTGGAGTGATTTGAGTGATTGGAGTGATCTGAGTGATCTGAGTGATTGGAGTGATCTGAGTGATTGGAGTGATCTGAGTGATCTGAGTGATTGGAGTGATCTGAGTGATTGGAGTGATTGCAGTGATTGCAGTGATCTGAGTGATCTGAGTGATTGGAGTGATCTGAGTGATTGGAGTGATTTGAGTGATTGGAGTGATCTGAGTGATCTGAGTGATTGGAGTGATCTGAGTGATTGGAGTGATCTGAGTGATCTGAGTGATTGGAGTGATCTGAGTGATTGGAGTGATTGCAGTGATTGCAGTGATCTGAGTGAACTGAGTGATTGGAGTGATCTGAGTGGTTGGAGTGATTGCAGTGATCTGAGTGATTGGAGTGATCTGAGTGATTGGAGTGATCTGAGTGATTGGAGTGATCTGAGTGATTGGAGTGATCTGAGTGATTGGAGTGATCTGAGTGATTGGAGTGATCTGAGTGATTGGAGTGATCTGAGTGATCTGAGTGATAGGAGTGATCTGAGTGATTGGAGTGATCTGAGTGATTGGAGTGATCTGAGTGATTGGAGTGATCTGAGTGATTGGAGTGATTGGAGTGATCTGAGTGATAGGAGTGATCTGAGTGATTGGAGTGATCTGAGTGATTGGAGTGATTGCAGTGATTGCAGTGATCTGAGTGATTGGAGTGATCTGAGTGATTGGAGTGATCTGAGTGATTGGAGTGATCTGAGTGATTGGAGTGATCTGAGTGATTGGAGTGATCTGAGTGATTGGAGTGATCTGAGTGATCTGAGTGATCTGAGTGATAGGAGTGATCTGAGTGATTGGAGTGATCTGAGTGATTGGAGTGATCTGAGTGATTGGAGTGATCTGAGTGATTGGAGTGATCTGAGTGATCACTCCAATCACTCAGATCACTCCAATCACTCCAATCACTCCCATCACTCCGATCACTCCAATCACTCCGATCACTCCAATCACTCAGATCACTCCAATCACTCCAATCACTCCCATCACTACGATCACTCCAATCACTCAGATCACTCCAATCACTCAGATCACTCTAATCACTCAGATCACTCCAATCACTCAGATCACTCCAATCACTCAGATCACTCCAATCACTCAGATCACTCCAATCACTCAGATCACTCCAATCACTCAGATCACTCAAATCACTCAGATCACTCACATCACTCCAATCACTCCAATCACTCAGATCACTCCAATCACTCCAATCACTCAGATCACTGAGATCACTCCAATCACTCCAATCGCTCAGATTACTCCAATCACTCAGATCACTCCAATCACTCCTATCACTCAGATCACTCAGATCACTCCAATCACTCAGATCACTCCAATCACTCAGATCACTCCAATCACTCCAATCACTCCAATCACTCAGATCACTCCAATCACTCAGATCACTCCAATCACTCCCATCACTCAGATCACTCCAATCACTCAGATCACTCCAATCGCTCCAATCACTCAGATCACTCCAATCACTCAGATCACTCCAATCACTCAGATCACTCAGATCACTCCAATCACTCCGATCACTCCAAGCACTCAGATCACTCCAATCACTCAGATCACTCCAATCACTAAGATCACTAAGATCACTCAGATCACTCCAATCACTCCAATCACTCAGATCACTCCAATCACTCAGAACACTCCAATCACTCCAATCACTCCAATCACTCAGATCACTCCAATCACTCAGATCACTCCAATCACTCAGATCACTCCAATCACTCAGATCACTCAGATCACTCCAATCACTCCAATCACTCAGATCACTCCAATCACTCAGATCACTCCAATCACTCAGATCACTCAGATCACTCAGATCACTCCAATCACTCCAATCACTCCAAGCACTCAGATCACTCCAATCACTCCAATCACTCCAATCACTCAGATCACTCCAATCACTCAGATCACTGCAATCACTCCAATCACTCAGATCACTCAGATCACTCCAATCACTCAGATCACTCCAATCACTAAGATCACTCCAATCACTCAGATCACTCAGATCACTCCAATCACTCAGATCACTCCAATCACTCAGATCACTCCAATCACTCAGATCACTCCAATCACTCAGATCACTCCAATCACTCAGATCACTCAGATAACTCATAACACTCCTATCACTCAGATCACTCCAAATCACTCAGATCACTCCAATCACTCAGATCACTCCAATCACTCAGATCACTCTAATCACTCAGATCACTCCAATCACTCAGATCACTCCAATCACTCAGATCATTGCAATCACTGCAATCACTCCAATCACTCAGATCACTGAGATCACTGAGATCACTCCAATCACTCCAATCGCTCAGATCACTCCAATCACTCAGATCACTCCAATCACTATGATCACTCCAATCACTCCAATCACTCAGATCACTCCAATCACTCAGATCACTCCAATCACTCAGATCACTCCAATCACTCAGATCACTCCAATCACTCCAATCACTCCAATCACTCAGATCACTCCAATCACTCCAATCACTCAGATCACTCCAATCACTCCGATCACTCCAATCACTCAGATCACTCCAATCACTCAGATCACTCCAATCACTCC
>NW_027078143.1:0-37235 GCF_963678975.1 Dysidea avara | reverse complement strand
CCAAATAGTGGAACTGACTACCAAGACCATTTACTTTCATATGTATCTCTCCTAATGAAGGAGGATGATCCTATTGTGTTTATGGGTGATTTCAACACCCCAGATGCTGTTTGGTCAACACTAAGTAGTGCAAACTCCCAGGTTTCTTCTGATCTAATATTTCAACATAACTATACCCAGATTGTTGAATATTCTACTCATGTCCAAGGAAATATATTGGATCTCATAATTACTAACTGCAATGAAAATGTTTCCAGTCCCTAAATTCACAGAGAAGATAACCCATTGCTTAAATCAGACCACTACCCTGTCACCTTTAATCTTATCCTGTCCCAACTGCAATGTCACAATGGTAAGTGATTCTATTAATTTATATGATTACTCTAAAGCAGACTTTGATTCAATAAATGAATATCTTTCACATGTTGATTTTTCACCCTGCTTTAATTCCTCTGACGTAGAATTTGTATGGGCTTTAATTAAAGACATTCTACTTGATTGAATTCACCAGTTTGTTCCACAAATCAAGATAAAACTTAATGATTTTCCTAAATGGTTTACCCCAAGCTTAAAGCATAAAATCAAATGTCTTTATTCACTTAGAAAGCAGTACTCAAAATCTCCCCCACCTCATATCAAATATCAATTGTGACCAGATTTTACAGAACCGAACCAAATCGCACATCAGGCAAAATCAAACTAACACCACCAGTGGATAGCTACACTATCGTACTACAAGTTTTGACCCTCAGCACTACTCAAACTACACGAGGCTGGTTTTAATAGACGTCTTTTCTGGGTGGTGTGGAGTGCCCAAATGGCGGTTTCAGGCCTTGTGAAGAACCTGGCTTGGCAAGAATCAGTGGTTTACTGGTGGACAGCCTTATAATGTTGGCCAGACGTGTTCTCTGTAGATTTTGCTACATATCAGCCACTAAGGAGCCAGCACAGCCCTCTAATCTCGTGTCTGGACTCCAATCGTGGTCTGCCTCCATTGTGAGGCCTATCTTTTGCCCTCCCCGCCGCCCCCCAACCTCCCCGCCGCCCCCCAACCTCCCCGCCGCCCCCCAACCTCCCCGCCGCCCCCCCAACCTCCCCGCCGCCCCCCAACCTCCCCGCCGCCCCCCAACCTCCCCGCCGCCCCCCAACCTCCCCGCCGCCCCCCAACCTCCCCGCCGCCCCCCAACCTCCCCGCCATGCACCCCCAACCTCCCCGCCACCCCCCAACCTCCCCGCCACCCCCCAACCTCCCCGCCACCCCCCAACCTCCCCGCCACCCCCAACCTCCACCCCTTTGTGAGCACTCGTGATACTACTTCGCTCGTCCAACTGCTCAGATTTTCTATCTTATTTGGCGGGAAACTATACAAGCAGCTACAAGTACTGGAAGTGGCTTGAAAGGTAACAGATTGATGCATCTTTTGTGTAAATTTCATACGCGTGCTTGCTATCCTTGGAGAGTTATGCTGGCTTCAATTCTTTAAAACCGTTTATCTCGAAACTTCTAATGTGCGATTTGGATCGTTTTTCCAAAATCCAGTCACAATTGCAGGCTGTTGAGTTTGAAGTTGCAGAAGAAGCCTCGCCTCAGCTGCATATGAATCTAAGCTTATCAATGACTTTGCTACCACCAATCAAGTTGAATCAACCCAAGATATTTAGCTACATCAGAAGTTTGACTAAATCTGATCCTATCCCACACACTGTGTATTACAATGATAACAGTGCAACCAATGATAAACAAAAGGCATCATTGTTTAATAATTATTTTATTCTGTGTTCACTACTACTAATATTAACCAGTTATAACTAACTCTCATCTATGTGATTTGTAATGTTTTTTCCTTACCTGAACATATCAGTTTGTAACTGTGTTTTCAGTAATCATAATCATAACAGCCCCCTCCTAGTGAGCCTCTAGACTCTATCACCCAACAACAATTGATATTTCTGAAGATACTTTCAACGCTCTTAATTCGTTGACTCACACAAGTCAGTTGGTATTGATGGAACTGGGCCAAAATTTCTGAAAAACTGTGCTTCATTTCTATATAGACCACTGCACTACTTGTTCAACCTTTCACTTTGCAAACATGTTATCCCACTAGAATGGTGTATATACTCACTAGTCAGATTCACTATGTACTTTTGTTCAAAGTTTGTGGAGATTAGCAAACCTATACATTTTTGGAAAGCTTGGAGCATGAGGAATCTGAAAATCAATGTTTACATTTGCACAGATAGGAATCTGTGCAAATGAAAATCTGTGCAATCTGGAATCTGTGCAAATCTGTGCAATCTGTGCAAAATGCTGACCTTACATAGGAATCTGTGTAAGGTCAGCATTTTTAAATTTCAAAATGGCAGCCAATGAAGTAAGAAATTCCTGATATATCTATTTTAATTTGACATAAAAGTTCATTAATAACTCAACAAATTCTCTGGTGACAATTTTACATCTCTATTTATTAGAGGTGATGAATAATTAGAAGTTTTTACAAACAGAATAGAAGAGCATCCATTATGCCGCAATAACTCAAGAATAGTTCTAAGCGAAAAGAATTGTGGAATATTCCAGATTAATTTAATGAGATCTATGTATAACTGGAGCAAAGTATAAGTTTGGCTTTCACTGAAACAGTTCAATGCCTAAAAACAGCAGAAAAATTGAGTTACTCTAATAGAGCAGTCACATATTCAATAAAGCAGTCAACTTTGAGTCCATATTGTTAATGTAGCAGTCACTTTTATGAAACTCCTAGCTAGTGAACTTATGTTAAGCATAAATTTCAGAATACTAGGTTTGAAAGAATAACCGTAATTTGCATAAATATTCTCTCTTAAAAGGAACTTTGTTAATTAACAATTGGCAACTATGACTTCACCCTGACTAGATCCAAGAGCACTTTTGCACATACCAGTTGGTGACATGCACTGACACAGTTTACTATGTCAAAGATAACTTTGCTCAAAATTTATGGGCCTACATAATTATTATTAGAAAGCTTAGAGCATGGAGATCAATGCTTACATTTATACAGATACCTACATGTTAGTTAATTAGCAGTTTGAAAATAGCAGTCCATATGGCACAAATTTCTCCATATATCAGCCTCTTATTGACAGAGAATTGCAACAAACACTATTTCTATGTTCTCACACCCATATAGAATCCATTAATAGCCTCTAAAATGCTAAGAAACGTAAAAGCAATTTATTTGGCAAATAGTTATTGCATGAAACAAAGTGAATAAGTGAATTATTAACATTGAGATGTAGGGTACAGCTATGTATCAAGACATCACGGCTATGTTCGTATGTACATATACATGTATTTAACTACTACAGTTAATTCAAAGATATGAACCTTATGTTTATTACAGTTAATTCAAAGATATGAACCTAACAATCATCAGCACTGTCACTGTTGTCATTTTCAAAGTATTATACGGTACGATAGTACTATATATTAGGGATCATGCAGAATTGAGCTTTTCCAGTTCAAAATATCACCCTAAAACCAGTCTCAATTTCCTTTTATGACAGCTTTGCAACATTGGCTAGGCACAGCCAAGCTAAAAAATGTCTTTAGACTAACTCTTCCAACAAAATTTCTGTAGCATTTTAAAATTTTTCTATTCAGCAAAATTTTACACTGATTGACTAATAGCCAAGCATAATTTGACACACGGGCTTGATTTTTCCAACTGCAGATGTACAGTACATGCATCATGGGCTTGCCTTTGTCCTCCTTTGTGCTCCAGTTCTCTTCACTGACAATGCAAGGTGTCAATCTACGCTACATATCGTGATACAGCTTAACTGTGGCTGTGTTAGCTTATTGCCAGTATTTTCCATAACAATATGATTGATAGTGGAGACACTTCTCATGCTGTTCTTTGTTTGCAACGCTGTGTAATGTGAAAAGCATAGATGAAAATGAATCATAATGGCTACCTCCCTTTTTGCTACATAATTGATAGTTGGGGCATGTGTCCAGGTGTATGGTTTTCCGAGTGCCCTTCTTCCTTTGATGCAGTATGTGTGCGGGTTCACCAGTCATAATTATGTTAGTCCTACATTTAATCCCTATACTTCAGTCTATACAGTAGTGAACAAGAGAGGTTGCCTATATGCTGCAGTGGATATTTAATCCCTAATTCAGTCGTGTTTATAGACTGAATGAAGTATAGGGATTAAATATCCACTAGTATATCTGCTGATGTATAGGCAACCTCTCTTCTTTCACTACTTTTTAGCAATTTCCTTGTTTCTTTACTTTTTTGATCGTAATCCAACTTAAATAATTTTCATTTTTTCCTTCTACTTGTATATATAAATCTCTATCACTTGACATCTGTACCACACAAACACAGTTCTGTGCAAGGTAAATCATTGAAATAGCACCAGCATTTTAGCATGGAGCAGTTACTTGTAGAAGAATGTCTATTATACTGCAATAATTCAGGAATAATTTATAGTGAAAAGAATTAATGAATATTCTGGATTATTTGGAGTATAACTGGTGCAAAGTATAATATGACTTCTACTAAAACAGTTCAAACCTAATAAAAGATGAAAGTTTAGATACTCTAATAGAGCAGTCGCTTCAAGGCAGTCAACTTTTTGAGCCCATTTTTTGCTAATGTGCTTACGTATGTTTAGCATAATTAGCACTAGATGAATTTGAAAGAATTTTCAGTGATTGGAATTAGCTCTCTCCTAAAAGGGAAGTTTCCTTTTTACATAAACAATGAATTCACCATGATCACCGAGAGCAATTTTTGCACCAGATAGACATGCACCATTAAGTTAAAATTGATACATGATCTTGAAAATTAGTATCCACTGTTACCTAACTGCTAATCCAATGTAAAATCCCTTTCTAGTGACAAAATGATTACCATCTTTAAATAATCCAAATATTGCCATTGTTGATGGAGTGATTCTTATCCAGAAGATGACAAAGATCTAGCCAAGATGTTTTTAATGACAGGCTTATTCTCTTTGTAAAAACTTGCAATTGTTCATGATTAACTGTCTCACCTCTAATGAAAAGAGGTGTATAAATGTCACCAGAGAATTTGTTGAGTTCATTTATTACACTTTTATGTCAAATTTAACTTGATATATTAGAATTTTCTTATTTTATTAGCTGTCACTTTGAAATTAAAAAATGCTGACCTTACAGGAATCTGTGCAAATGTAAACACTGATTTTCAAATTCCTCATGCTCTAAGCTTTCCAAAAAATGTATAGGTTTTCTAATCTCCATAAACTTTGAGCAGAAGTGTATTTTTTGACATAATGAACCTGACTATTATATGGTGAAAAATAACATATTCCATGGTAACTTGTCCTGAGATTTTGCAAGTTTAGATGGAATATGCTTGGAAATGGCTGTCTGAATAGCATCTTTCAGAAGCTGCCAATCATGTTCGACTGAGTTCTGTAAAGGATCTGAAGCTTGAAATTCCTGGAGTTCATTTTTAAAACCAGTTATGTCACCTTTATGATAAAGGTACATTCTACGAGAAGCTTTCTTGTTAACTAGGGGACGGTTGCAGTTGATTGAAAATGTTTCTATCTCATGATCAGACATTCCAGAGGCATGGTATGAAGTTCTTTGAGATGGTGTCGATACAAATACAAGGTCTAGTACACGGTTTTGCCTAGTTGGTGATAGTAGCAGTAGCAGCTATAGTATAGTAGCAGCAGTAGTTAGTACAGTGACGCGTGAGCAGCAGCATATAGCAAGCCCTGCGGCTATAGCTAGTAGCAACAGATGCCCTGTGTTTAAGATTTGGATAGCAACCTGTTAACTTGCCTCAGACATGTGTTTGTGGTAAACCCTTTTGTGAGGAGCATGCCTTTACTTGTCCCTGTGGCGGGTTTCCATCTATCCGCCACAATGAAGTCAGGGATTTAACTGCAAGTCTGTTGAGTGAAGTGTGCAGTGATGTTGGTGTTGAGCCTGCTCTCCAGCCTCTTGATGGTGAGCCATTGCAATTCGCTACTGCCAATAGTGAAGATGGTGCCCGTCTTGATGTTGTTGCCAGGGATTTTTGGGGTCGAAATAGGCAGCATGTTTTTCGATGTCAGGGTTTGAACCCTTTTGGGCGCTCTTATTTTTGCTCCCAATTGTCCAGATGTTACCAGCTTCACGAACATGAAAAAAGACGGGCATATGATGAGCATGTTAGAGAGGTTGAAAGAGCTTGCTTTTCACCATTGGTGTTTGCAACTACTGGTGGCATGGGGCCCACTGCTATATACAACAGTGTTTAGGAAGCCTTCTTCAATGTTGGCTGAGAAGCGCAGCATTAATTACAGCAGATGCTTATTCTGGCTGTGATGTAGGCTTTGCTTTTCATTGTTAAGATCTGCAGTGATGTGTTTGAGGGGTCATAGCTCTTCAGTTGGCCGTCCATCAACCACTAATATTGATCTGGCCTTGTTTGATTGCTGGTATTTCCAGCTGTCCAGCACTTTAACACCTAGTGCTGGGGGTGGTGGCAAGGGCAGTCCATCTAGCCCAGGGAAAAAAAGCAACAATAGCTAGCTAGCTAGTAGTCTCGTGCCCAGACCCCACCCACTGGGTCTGGTGACAAACGCAAGAGATTTTGGCCCTACGCCATTTTTCTTTTCTGACCAATCAGATGTTTTAATTCAACTATAATGCGATTTGATAGGCTAGAATGACGAAGATTGCCGACCGGAACCATGGGTATAAATGCATAAACAATATGGCGGAGGGCCAAAAACGTAGCGCAAGTCCCACTCAACCGATAATTGCAGTATATCAGCAGCAGAAAGGCATATAAACGCGGGTGTTGGGCGTGGTAGCTATAAAAACAAATCGAGAAACTGGCAGAGAAACATATAATTATTACTAGTGCCATTGTCGGGGAAACACGCGCATCCCTAGTGATGATGTGTGCGGGGAAACACGGATCCCTAGTGATATGTGTGCGGAGAAACGAAACTAGGGGGAAACACTGGTTGTAGAATGATAGGGCTGGTTTTCTTCATCGCCCCCCTGCTCCCTGATAAGGTTTCATGGGATTTTCCCATTCAAGTTTGCGTCAGACCCGTCGCACAACAGGAAACTTGATTAGCTCGAAAATTCCTAGACGGTTGATGAATTTCTGTGGAAGATGCCGAATCCTCTAACTTTGTTTATCTCTCTATCTATAGTGCAAATCAGTCTCGTAAATGGTTAGTGTACACAGTAAAAACAAACTAGTGAACGTCACTACTAAATGTAGTGAACGTCACTACTAATGTCTGCCACAATACTCACTATTTTTGTGTAGTGACGTTCACTACTAATTTTGTAGTGAACGTCACTACATTGACCACCAAGTAGTGAGTATTGTGGCAGAGCAATTCACTACTAAATTTTTACAGTGTAGCTACATGTCATGAATTGACTAGGGGTTATATAGCTAATGCTAAATGCCGGTGAGTTGCTGTGTGGGTTTTACTCTTTTCACCACCTTTCATAACCCTTACGTAATATTAAGCTCAAAAGCATCCAGACTTCCTACTGTAGTTGTTGCTCTCTCTCTTCGACTTTAGGGCATGCATCTAGTAATTGCCGCGAGTAGTTGACTTTAGGGGATGCGTCCAGTAGTTGCCGCGAGTAGTAGACTTTAGGGTAAGCGTCCAGTAGTTGCCACGAGTAGTAGACTTTAGGGGAAGCGTCTAGTAGTGTTAGCATTAGGGTTAGGGTTAGAGTTCAGCTTTGGTTTCTTCTTCACCTTTAGGGTTAGGTTCTTCTTACTATATACAGCTTATTTCGTTAGTCACATTTATAAGATACAAAAGAAGGGAATCAAGGGTTAGGGTTAGGGTTATGAAATGTAGGGTTATGAAATAGGGTGAAAAGAGTGATACCCAATTCACTGCGAGTCGGCCACCATAATTAAGCATTATAATAAATAAATTATTAGCGATTATACAATTCGATCGAATTTGCTGATCGATGATACAATTCGATCGATTTTGCTGATCGATGATACGATTCTATCGAATTTGCTGATCGATGATACAATTTGATCGATTTTGCTGATCGATTTTGCTGATCGATGATACAATTCTATCGAATTTGCTGATCGATGATACAATTCGATCGATTTTGCTGGTAGATGATAAAATTCGATCGACTGAAATTTTTGATCGATTAAAAAATTCGATTGATTTTTCGCATTGAATTTTTGCCCACAATACGTGCCATAGTCCTCTACCTTATATAAATAATTTGAGTTTGGTCGCCTTTCATGTATTCGTCAATGCTATTAACAATGGAAAGGTGGCCAAATTCAAAATATTTATTGTTACCACTGAATCTATACACTTTGCTTCATTGATTATCATTTATTTCTCAGATTAGCATTCAGCAGGAGGTTCACAGATGATGGCACAATCCACCTGCTTTCAACCCAATAAGTGAGATGTAGGAGGTTGTCAATCATTTCTTCAGTGTCAACACTTTTTCCATTATTATGGCTCGGTTGACTTAACTAATGGCAGAATAACCAGGAGAGAAATTGAGGTGTGTTCCAGGAACTCATCAGTTATCAAAACTACTGGCCAGACTATTGCTACCACAGAATCATTGTCACTCACAAAAATTGACACTCACGCATGCACATGCACACACACTAACACACACTATACATACACACATATGCATGCACATACACACACAGATGCACACATGTAGATATACATACAAACACACACATACGTGCACACACACACACGTGATTTGGCCTGCGAAAATTGAGCATGTGGGCACATGAAATTTCCCTACTTTTCAATTCTATTCTCATACAATTTTCATCACTTATTACACAGTTAATTGGCTTTATAATGAAAGTTACAGAAAGCAGATATTTTATTCCAGTATAAGATACTTGAAACAGTCATTCTATTAATTCATCGTACTACAAAACAAAAATAAAACTGCTTCTTTCCACATCTGAAATGCAGTTATGTATATATATATATAACAATATACTATGGGAATTTTACTGAGATGTATCATTGTGAAAATATTGTCTGTCAGTTTATAGGGTATGGGGTATCTGCGCCCTCAATAGGAACACCTCATGTAGACATTTAGCATGAAGTTTACAGGCAATGGCATGATGAGATGGCATAATCACTCACAATCCCATCTGCTTTTAACCCAAAAAGTAAGACAAAGCAAACTGACATTCACTTCTCCAGTGCACACACTTTCCCATTACTGCTACAATGTAGTTCCAATGCAAAACTACAATAGGACCTCCATTATTCGAACACCTGTATGCCAGTTCAATCACAAAACTGTTCAGATAAGTGAATTTGTTCAGAAAAATGGATGTGCTTCATTTATACAGAGTTCTGCTCAACTACTCTAATAGTACATACAGTTACTCTAATAGAATGTTCACCTAATACTCTAATAGAGCAGTCACTTATAGTGTTGAGATAATCAAGGGCTCGGATAATCGAGATTCGGATAATTGAGGTCCTACTGTAAAATTCAGTAGAAGAACTGAGGGGCATAGTCAGACGTTAGGACCTAGATACATAAACACTAAAGCTTGGTAATATAGGGAAGGTATAAGCAGGAAGCATACTATCCAGGAAGTTTTTAAAGATTAGACACAACATGAGGCTGATTATTTGCAGTGTATTACAGTAGCTACTATTCCTGTCTCACTGCTGTATTGGAGTGACTGTTCTACTGGATGTAAAAGAGACTGCATATGCCGCAATTCAGCAATCATGGCACATTCAGTTGTTAAAACAAACAATAATTTAGCAGACTTTAAAATGTGGTACAAAGGGTAGGTCTAAAACATCAGAATGAGAAACAGTTGCTAGTATACAGTGACAAGGCAGGATTATATCTTAACAATGATGATTGAGATCTTCACAGCAGCAATGGTGTATCCAGATACATCACACTTATTTTGTTTCACCATCAGCTACCCAGAGTAATTAAAGTTGTGGACTAATGAAGTTACAGTGGACCCTTGGTTATCTGAATCCAATGTGTTTCAGACAATGGTAAAAGTGTTTACATAAGTGAATTGGTAGGATAACTGCAGTCCATACATCATTATACAGATCTCTATTGAAATACTCTAAATTTGTACTCAAAATAATCTAATAAAGCAGTCATTTCCAATTTCAGACAAACAAAGGTATGGATAAATGAGGGTTGGATAGACATTAGCACTCATCTAGCAATGTGGATACATTTTATTGATAGTTCAAATGGTGTGGTATACTTCTTCAATCAATAGTTGCATTTCTCTGACAGTAGCAGCCTAGCTACTGCACCCAGCACACATAAACACAATCCAAATCCACTTAAATGGGGTTTTGACTATCCCCTGTCTTAATTAGTATTAGTATTAGTATTATTAATTACCGGTAAAGGCACTGCCTGTATACCGGGTCAACACAAAATTTGTACAATCATAAGATGGCTATACAAAAATAAATCTAGAATTAGCTAAGTGAGAATCTAACAATGATTTAAAACAATTAATTGAACTAGCATTTTACAACATAGTCAGGTAAGCTATTCCAATCATTGAGAATCCTATTTAAAAAATAATCAGATCTACATTTTAATCTTGAAAATGATTTAAATAACTTAAATTGATGTCACCTTGTGATGGTATTAGTGTAAGTGAAGAAGTTGTGAAAGTCTGAACTAAAATAATTGTTTAGAATTTTGTATAACAAAATAAGATCACCTCTTAGTCGTCGATGAGCTAAGGATGGCAATTGTAGTAAGGATAATCTTTCAGAGTAGGATTTATCAGCCAGTGTTGGTAACAAATGGGTAGCTCTTCGTTGGACTTTGATCCAAAATAAAAGGTGGCTCCCATACAGAGTTACTATATTCCAGTGTAGGCCGTACTATTGACACAAACAGTTTCACCAACATATCTGGCTCCAAATATTCAAAGGACTTCCTAATAATCCCCAAGAGATGATTAGCCTTAGCAGTAGCCTCAATGGTATGATCATGGAACTTTAGGTGGTTATCGAATACAATACCAAGATCCTTATGAGATGCCACACTGTCGACCAGAGTACCATTAAGGTAAAAAGAACCATAACTGTGTGCTGTTCCAAAGTGAAGGTGTTTACACTTAGCAACATTAAAATTCAACTGCCACTGAAGTGACCATTAGTGTAGTAAGTTTAAATCCTTCTGGAGAGCTAAGTGGTCTTCCTCATTTCGTATAACTTGAAATATCTTAGTGTCATCAGCAAACATAATTAAATGTAGGGCTTGATACTATTGAGGGCAAGTCATTAATAAATATTGAGAACAGCAAAGGCCCCAAAACTGATCCCTGAGGGACACCACTAGTAACTGGTACAGTGCTGGATTTTCTCCCATTCAGTACTACCTGTTGTGTTCTGTTGGTGAGGAAACTCTTTATCCACTTGAGTATATTTCTATGTAGGCAAACTGATGACAATTTATGTATTAAACGTTGATGTGGCACCAAGTCAAATGCTTTCCTAAAATCAAGGTATATCATTTCAATTGAGTAACCATTATCTAAGTGTTTCGTAAAATTATCTAATACGTGTAGTAATTGGGTAGTACATGATCTACCTGGTGTAAAGCCAAATTGATGAGGTGAGATTAGATTATACCTAGTTAAATAATTCATAATGTGATCTTTAATCAAGGATTTCATCATCTTACTAAAAATGGAAGTTAAACTGACTGGTTTATAATTGGAAACCAAATTTCGTGCTCCCTTTTTGTGTATTGGTGTAACATGAGCACACTTCCAATCCTGTGGTAAAGATCCACTGTTAAATGATTTATTAAATATAATAGACAATGGAACGGAAATAAAATTACCCATAGTTTTGATTACTTGGATGGGCCAGCCATCGGGTCCTGGGGATTTGCTGTTTTGAAGATTAGTAATTTTACTTAAGACAATCTCGGGAGTAATAACAATAGAATCAGTAATAGGAGGAGCACTAGATGGATACGTTGTAGGAATAGTAGTGGTACCTTCACTTGTAAAAACACTAGAAAATATTATTGAAAAGTGTAGCCATATCATCATCAGAGTTCACCGAGGAACCATCAGGACAAAGTAACTCAGAGATAACCGGTCGGATCTTCATTTTTGAGTTAACGTAACTCCAAAAAGCTTTTGGGTTTGAATTTGCAGAGTGGGCTAGTTGTCTCTTGTAATCTTTCTTCAGATTGTGGGTTAAGCTCCTCAGCTGATTATTAACAGACTTGAAATTGGATAGATCACTAGCAGAGTGAGTTAAAAGATATTTCTTCCATAACGTGTTTTTCTTTTTCTTTAAAGTGAACACATCGGAATTAATATAGAGGTTTTTCTTTTCTCTAGGTTTGTAAGTGGGGATACAATTGTCAATAATGTTTTGGAAATGGACTTAAACAGTGACCAAGCATTATCTATATCAAGAGGGTTCAGAAGGGAAGCCCAGTCCAGGGGCGGATCCAGGGGGGAGGGGCTTTGGGGGCTGAAGCCCCCCCTTCATATTTAGGCTGTACTTGATCAATATGCTGAGTATTATAATGAAATTTTGTCTTAGCATAATTGTATGATCACTAATAATACAAATACTCATAAAACCACCTTATAAACATCTTTCCAAGGTATTATTAGTGGATTTATGCTAAAGTTTATGCAACAAGGACCCGGATCAGCATTGGAGGTGTATATACAAGATCGAGATAGTCTAATAGAGCAGTCAGCTAACTACTCTAATAAAACATTCACTGGAAACATGTAGTTGGTTCTGTTACGGAATTTTTCCAAATCTGCCTGCACCTATACATACAATGAAGTGCATTGGTCTGTTTAAAGGGCTTCATTCATCTACTTGTGTAGTTAATATGTATGACAATACTTAATTCAGGTATACAATTTCCATTGAAAATACTCTGATTTAATCTTGTATTGTTAAAATTTCAAAATTTCCCACTTTCAACACTCTTATTCTAACATGCACCTATTCAGTGTTGTGCAATTGTGAGAGGGTGCATGGTTGTCTGTACCTACCCAAACTTTTCCATTAGCAAAATGCTTCAGAGAGCCATACTTATAATCTAAAGGCAGTATATAAAATATCTACAGGTATGAATTGTATGTGGAAATGTCTCCAAATTGCAGTATTTTAGCATCTATTTTTCAAAATTTTCCTGGGGGGCATGCCCCCAGACCCCCCTAGTTCCAGCACTCTACCCAAGAGATTAGTACCTTGAGTTAGCCTTTATAAATCCTGGATCCGCCCCTGCAGTCCACATTACTAAGAGACTATCTCATCAAATCAAAATTTGCAGCTCTTGCATTGTACTTAACATTATCAGACTTCTTTTGCTCCGAATAACACACTAAGTTGAACTCTATGCAAATATGGTCAATGTTACCAAGAGGTGGGAGGTAAGACAAGTTATTGATTATGTCTGGTCCGTTAGTAAAAATTAAGTCTAACTAGGTGATTCATTTTGTCTAAACCTTGTGGGTTGGCATACATGTTGAAATAAAAATAAATCATCAACCACATCCAAAAAGGACTCGATATGACAGTTGTTTGTGGAACCTGACAATTCAGACCAAGAGATCTCTCTAAAGTTAAAATCTCCACAAATTAGCAAATGGGTGTAGTTGTCAAGGGTGGATAGTAAGTTACAAAGGGAATCAACACTTGTATTGAGGTGACATGAGGGACTACGGTAAACACCACCAATTAGCAGTGAATCAGAACCTTGCAATTTGATATCGGCCCATACATGATCCACAAATGGTGTAGACTGTAAAAACACTTGGGAAAATTCCAGTTTATTTGAAACAAGGATTCCTACTCCGCGTATGTTAGTTGAAAGGGGACTATAGTAGGGTCCGCAATGCAAAAAATCGATATCTTCCAATCAACTACCTAACTATTGTCATGTGTTAGACTAAGTGTAACTTGAATAACACCAGCGTGGCAGTCAAGTTTGTCACTTTCTTCTAGTAGAAAACGATACAAGTGTCTTAAAATCACGTGATTTTTCGTTGCAGCGGTTCGTAGGGTTCTTCGTATGCCACGATATTCACTTCAACATTGTTCAAGTAGTCTATCACCAACTCAAAGTATTGGTGGTTTAATTCTATTGGTCAGTTTCTGATGGCAGT
The DNA here is from genome assembly GCF_963678975.1 of Dysidea avara. Taxonomy (NCBI): domain Eukaryota; kingdom Metazoa; phylum Porifera; class Demospongiae; order Dictyoceratida; family Dysideidae; genus Dysidea; species Dysidea avara. Next base: position 23,034 of record NW_027078143.1, on the reverse strand, counting down.
GTTCTATACCATATGCGTATTTTGTACCGTAGGCGTATGGTATGTACCATACGCGTATGGTACATACCATACGCGTACGGTACGATTTTCCGTACCATACGCGTACGGTATGGACATACGCGTATGGTACGTACCATATGCGTATTATGCCTTTTCTCAGTGTCTTCTAGCCTTGCCATCACCTAGCTACAATGGGCTGTCTTTACAAGCATTTCTAGCTGAGTAAACTTAGAACACAACATAATAATCTGCTTACTTGGGGGTATGGCTTTAAGCCAAGTTGACTCTGTTCGATATTTGGGTGTTATAATTGATCCCACATTATCGTGGTCCTTACATATCACTAATATAGCCTCTAGAGCTAGATCAAGACTCTCATCAATCTTTCGGTATGGAACTTTGACACCTGCAGTGCTATGTTTGCTTTATTCAGCTTTTGTCCTACCATTGTTTGATTACTGTGATGTTGTGTGGTGCCCCACCACCGCTAAGTTTACTGCACTGATTGAAAGAACTCACTCTAAGTTTATGAAAAAATTGCCAGCATTGTACCAGAGCAAGTTTTCCTTTACTTTGGTGGAACGTCGTAAGTTTCATACAGCTATACAGATCTTTAAATCTATTCACCAGAAGCTACCTTCGTATCTCCACAATATATTTCACTATTCCAGAGATATCACAGGTCATATTGGTCGAAACATTAATAGACTCTTTGTTCCTAGAGTAAACAACAATTATGGGAAAAGAAGTTTTTATTACAGGGGAGCTATGATATGGAACAGTTTACCATCAACTGTTACTGAAGCAACCAACTTATCTAAATTTGTACGGTTATATCATGATAAATTTAGTTGATTGTATCTGTGTAGTTTTGTGTACTGTTCTTTGTATACCCTTTTGTGTTGTATGTTTATGTATGTATGTATGTATGTATGTATGTATGTATATATGTATTTGTGTATGTATGTATGTATGCTTGTTTCGCAGGGCTCCACTGAAAATCAGTGTTTTTCACTGAGTGGAATCCCTGTTTAAATATTACAATTACAATTACAATTACAATTACTACTGAGCTGTAACTATGTAGATTTATTCATCAGCACACACATGCATTTTATCCTTGCCATGCCCAAGCATTTCCCACTATATAGTCCTACATTGATGTACCTAAATGTATTTGCAATTTGATATACTATGTACACTCTTCTTTTGAGGATCCAATTTCTTGTTTACGTACTTTTCTTGATTATACATACTGTAAATAGTACCATGCACCACTCACATTCATCACACTGGACCTACAGCAAAAATTAATGTGGATGTTAAAGAGTACATTCAGATAAGAGTAGCTAAACACATTGTCTTCCCATCCACAAGCATGACAATAAGTAGTGAGTAGCTATACAACACACTTATAACAATTAAACAATGCTAGATAATTATACATTCATTACTGAATTATTCATTAGAACTCATAATCTCACCATAAAATCTTTGCCATGTTATGTTTTCCTACTTCATCTCATTAGGCAATGTGCATGCCTCATTCAATAGCAAAGAGTCAGCAAACTGCAGTTTTAAAAAAATATATTGCACATGCAATTAATTACTATGCACATCAGTCTTAGAGTATAGCATGTCTAATATTGCTATAAGTTACAGCCATGTAGGTTTACATTAATTTGCAAACTGAAACATTGCTTCTCTACAGTTACTATATCTCTTTCCTACCTCCCTCAATGTTATTGTATCAGCATTCTCCAGGTCTTCCTCTGTTTGAGCAATCATTACAATGTACTTCTTGAGCTCATCTGATTGTAATTGTCTGCTCAACACTCCTTTAGTGCCACCAGGCATAAATATCCGTTTTTAAGTAACAAATTAAAGGTAAACAATAGATTATATGTAGCAACAATAAAATGAAATATTTAATGAAATAATATGCATATATATAATATGCCCTGAAAAAATTGGTTTGATTTGCCAATGGATGTAAATTATTTAATATGGTTGCTATGTTTTAACCAATCAGAATGCAGTATTTTAATGTGTATTTATATGGATAATTATATCAAAATCTTATGTTTATATTTAGCTACAATGCTACCTCTACTGCAGGCTTAGTGTTTATATCACCATGCATTCCTGTTATATTCATTGAAAAATCGTGAATACCAATATGCTGGCACATTTCTAAAGCCTAACAGAAATCAATGTCTTTTGTCCTAAATAATGCTTTAGAAGATCTAACTTCAAATTTAAGTTTGTGAGTAAGGCAAGGAGCATGCTACTCTTGTTTTATGTTGAAAGGATAATTGGGTACCTTTAAACCCAAACACATTTTTACAAAGTTCATATATACAAGTATAGAGAAGCCCCTATAGTAGAGTTTTTTGGGTAATATCGCTCTATAGTCTTTAATTATTGTACTAATCTTTGACTATCTTCAGGTGTATTTGTAAACACATATGTGTGGATATTGTTCTAATTGTAGGGAAACATAGGCTCTTGCATGGGCAGACCGTTTATAGGCAAAACAGACCACTGTATATAATATTATTAATCAACAACTTAAAGTACACAATAACAACTAACTCTTACAACTACAGTACACAATATTAATATTACGGGTATATATGCATAAATTACATTATATTACATCATGTCACATCATTACATTACATCATTAACTCTACATAGCATTATGTAATAATGGCCTAGTTTTTGAATTTTCATTATATCAAATAAACAATGGACCACGAATCCAATAGGAAGCAACATATGTGTAGCAATTGCAGCCAAAATGTACTGTATGGAAGAAGAAACAAAAAATAAATTTACCATAATTATGTTGTCAGTGTGTGCAGTTGCTATGCAACAGCTAGATAATTTGTGACCGGATTTGCAAAAATGTACCTTTCCACACACAAAATTTAACCCATGAACTTCGGGGTTTCATAAGTTTTTGAACATATACCTTATAATTATCCATGAGTGTACAGTAGCTACTATAGTATCTAGCAGCATTTTGATACTAAGAGCAAGTTTATCAGTGTAAGGAGTCAAGTGTTACACCATTTTGTTTGATGGTATGTAAAATGTGTGGAAAAGGTACCTTTTCACAAATCTGGTCATTTTAACTCAACTATTCTAAAGAACGTACAGTATGCCAGCTTGTGTATTTTCAAATCAATAGCATTTCCACTATGGAGAAATGAAGTCATTTGTTATAAAAATGTGAGATGAAAATCCATGACAAATAAGGCAGTAGACAGCTGGATGAGCCAATAAATCAATATGTACAAAAGTCAGAAATCTACACACTGTAAAAAAGGATTTTTCATTTTAACAAAGAACTTGTTATCCCTGCTGCAAAAAACAGCAAACACTTCATTATTTTATTAAAATAACAACAGGGGATTTTTGTTGTTGTAACATCATTTCCTTGTTAAAGTAAAAAATTGTCGTTACACTAACAGTCACTTTTTGTTAAAACATCTAGAATGTTAAAACAGCAATTAACAGTTCTGCTGAAACAACGTATGCTTTTTGTCATTTTTTTGGCATTTTTTACAGTGCAGGTGCTTACATAAACCATCATAATTGTATGGGTGATGGCACTATTGTATTTAGTGGAACTGTCAGATACTTTGATGAAATGAAATGTTAAACAGACAACGAGATACATTGTTATAAATTATGCACCAATGACTATATATAAATCAAGACATATTACATTTAATCCCCTTCCTTTGATTTATACTTTTCAGACTTATACTGTATGTAGCTAGGTGTTATCATGTTTTTCATAAAGCTTCCAACCCAGACGATTGACCTTTATTAATTTTGACTATGTAGAATTCCATCAGATCCTACCAGATCAGCAGGACTTAACACAATTCAAGACTGGATCTGCCAACAATGTGATGAATTCATGATTATTTTTATCATAAATAAAGATGTCAGTTTCATCACTTATATATAGTCATGCAAGATATCATGCCATCAATATTCCTTTATTTTAAGGAATGCTTTATTTTAAATAGGTTTATTATTATTATTATTGGTAATACTGTGTAGACCTCTATACTAGAGTCTAGTGCACAGGTCACAACATACATACAAGTACAAATTAAATAATTGCTAGTTTTTGTTTGAACTGATCAATATAATTGGAGTCAATCACATTTTGGGGTAGATCATTCCAGATTTTAATTGCTGAAGGGAAAAAGGAGTACATATAAGAATCAATCCGTGTCATTGGTTGCATAAATCTCATATTATGACCTCTGGTACTATATGTACATTGGATATGGGTGTCAGAAATGGATTTGCTGGGATATCAACAAGGTGGTTAATTTGCATCATGCAGTAAAGCAAATTATATCTTAATCGCAGTAAAGCTAAATACATCTCAGTTCTAGAGAATAGAATAGCTAAATATGATTGCTCTATTAGAATATCTCGGTCTTCACTGAACAGAAACCGCTAAGCGAGACTATAGCGCCTCCCCCTCCCTCTTTCCCGAAAAGAAATGAAAGCAGAGTTCCATCCGGCGTAGTCAATAGGCAGGGCCGCCCAGAGAAATTAAGGGGCCCAGGGCAAAGAGTTAAAGTGGGGCCCTTGACCCAAGTTGTAAGGTGAAGACCAAAAAAAAAAAAAAAAAAAAAAGGTCACAACCTGCTGGCAATGACAATAACTACCCATCACCAACCATATCTCCTTATCTATAAGCTTGCTACACTTCTCCTCTGAAGAATACTGTGACTGCTCTATTAGAGTATTTAGATCTGACTGCTCTATTAGAGTATATCGATCTTTTAAACAGGTATTCAGGGGGCCCTTCATGGGGCCTCCTGGGGCCCCTTTCAGGCTGGGGCCCGGGGCAAAATGCCCCAGTTGCCCCCCCCCCTGTGGGCGGCCCTGTCAATAGGTACGGCAGTGCAAAAACCTTCTGCTTGATGTTATACGCATAGCTACCAGGTTAGCTATACTCAGATGGTACGATTTTCCGTACCATACGCGTATGGTTGTACCGTACGCGTATACGCATATGGTATATGTACCATACGCGTATGGTACAAAATACGCATATGGTATAGAACAGCAGCACCATCTGTGTAGCTTTTTGGCAACAGACAGAATGTTTCTTCCTCTGGAGTACAGAACAAGCAGAGCAGCAACTGCGCCGTGGGTCAGCAATGACCAGTACTAGGTAAAGTACCTGCATGCGGAGTATGGTTATAATTGAAGCTTGTTAGCCATCTGGCTGAGCCATCTATATGCTGCCGGAAATTCGGCAAAAATGGCGCGATTTTTGCAAACAAATACCAGAATGGTTGATACATCAGTGAGACAGTCTCCAACAGCAAGGATACGAAGCTTATAAACACCTAACAATACGGCTATCTCGCCCAGTAAACGCATAGAGTAATCCAATGCATAAAATAGGCACTCACGTGATAGCGGAAATTCAAATCGTGGAAATACCCATGAAATCGCTTTCATTTCTGAATAGGGACCTTGCAGCGTGCTCCTTTTGTAAATATTTGTGTTAATTGTTCACTCAGGCGTGGTCTGGGTCAGTACAGGTGTATTTTATGCTGTGATGGCATCATAGGGAGAGTCTTAGACTGCTGGGCTAACCGAGATGCTGAACCTAATGTACACAAACTGATTGTCACTTGATTTCAAGTGATTTTAAGGTCTTTGGAATAGATTATAGTTCTATTTTCCGAGATTTGAAAATCGATCACGTGAGTGCCTATTTCATGCATTGGATTGCTCTATGCGTTTACTGGGCGAGATAGCCGTATTGTTAGGTGTTTATAAGCTTCGTGTCCTTGCTGTTGGAGACTGTCTCACTGATGTATCAACCATTCTGGTATTTGTTTGCAAAAATCGCGTCATTTTGGCCGAATCTTCAGTGCTGGTCACTGTAAAGTGCTAATAATAATAATAATAAATAAATAAAATTTCAGCATATAGATGGCTCAGCCAGATGGCTAATGCACCTATCAATGTTATCCCCCACCTACCCCCTCCCGGGCATAGTGGGGGAAATGGTGGGGATTTGACTTTTTGAAAAATCAAATTCTCCACCCATGGGGGAACGACTAGTGGTCAAATCTCCATGTAGTATGGCTGTAAAGTACTTTAGGAAACAGGTCAATTCATTTAGCTTGCAAGTTAAAACAAACGCCTAAAATTTCGAGCGGTCAAATTCCCCAATAGTGGGGCAAAGTTTCAGATCAAATCAGGTCAAAATCCCCCACTAATCCCCTAGTGAGCCCGGGAGGGGGGTAGTGGGGCTTAACATTGATAGGTGCATAACAAGCTTCAATTATAACCATACTCCGCATACAGGTACTTTACCTAGTACCGATCATTGCTGACCCGCTGCTCTGCTTGTTCTGTGCTCCAGAGGAAGAAACATTTTGTCTGTTGCCAAAAAGCTGCACAGATCGTGCTGCCACCAGAAACTGATCAATAGAATCAAACCACCAATACTTTGAGTTGATGATAGACTACTTGAACAATGTTGAAGAGTGAATATCGTGGCATACGAAGAACCCTACGAACCGCTGCAACGAAAAATCACGTGATTTTAAGACATTTGTATCGTTTTCTACCAGAAGAAAGTGACAAACTTGGCTGCCACACTGGTGTTATTCAAGTTACACTTAGCCTAACACATGACAACAGTTAAGTAGTTTTTTATTTATTTGTACTGAGCAGTCAGCCCTGCTGGTATGCTCAGGAAAAAAAAAAAACAACAACAACAAAAAACAGTTCTAACTTAACATACAGTAAACCAATTGTTCGACTAATTACAAGCTAGTACTAGTGTGGTAATATGATTGTAAAAGTGATGTGAACGAATCTGGATCAGACGTTTCAATGATGTTAACAGGCAAGGTGTTCCATTCTTTAACAGTTCTTGAGAAGTAGCTGCTCTGATATGATCTGGTGGATGATGATGGAATTATGAGATGCAATGGATGGTATGATCTAGTTTCTCTCGTTGGTGGTAGGTAATATGATGGTATGCAGATGGCAAGCTGGTGATGGAGTGCCTTGTGCAGGACTTGTAATCTAGATATCTTGCGACGAGTCTCAAGAGATGGCAGGGATAATTCATTTAACATTGCTGAAACTGAGCTAAATCTACTATAGTCATTATAAATCCATCTGGCTGCACGACGTTGTACCTTCTCTAATTGCTGAATTTGTGAATTGTAGTATGGATCCCACACAGCTGATGCATATTCCATTTGTGGCCTCACCATTGTGATGTATGCAGATTTCTTAACTCTTTGTGAGCAACTACTAAGGTTACGTTAGTTGATTGGAGGATATCGATTTTTCGCGTTGCGGACCCTAACTATAGTTATCAGGATCAAAATTTGTATAAACGGAATAGCCGGGGAGTGCAAATAACGAAGAGCTTACGATTGAGCTTGCATGGAGGTTTTGGAAGCATCTCTGTAAAAACAATGATATTGGGAGAACTTTTCCCTGCAATTTGAGCTAACAACAGATCACGTTTATTAACGAATTGATCAGCATTAGTATAATATTATTAGCTTTCAAATCTTTCCTCACAGTAACGCAGTTGTCCTCTCCAAATGATTTAGAAATAGTCTCTGCTGAGATAGACCCAAATTTGCTCGTGTGTCTGATATATCGTCCATCTAACTGTTCTGATCAATATAATACCTCACTCATGGCATACCTCAATTCATTCGATAGTACCCAAAACATTGTATTATTGGGAGATTTAAATTTTCCTGACATAGACTGGAGTATTTACAGTGGTAGTTCCCCCACAGCTGATGATTTCGCAGAAGTAGCATTTGGACTCAATTTGATTCAATGCATAACTGGCCCCACGCATCGCGCTGGGAACACCCTAGACATAGCCTTGTCTAATATTAGTGGCCTTCAACATATTGAAACCTGCACAAACCTACCACCCAACCTCTCATCTGACCATTATTTGATAAAACTTCTCATTAACCATGTCCTCAGCAAACCTACAAAAATACGTATACAAAGATTAGATTACAATAACGTTAACTGGGAGGACATGAACCAATTCCTTACAGAATATGACGTTACCTTAGCATTGAATTCTAAAACTGTCGAGTTTATCTGGCTATACCTGAAAACTGCCATAAATAGTGCTTTAAATCTATATGTTCCTAAGATCTCTATTAAAGAATCAAATCATCCCAAGTGGTTTAACCCAACAATCCATCACAAAATCAAGTGCCTCCACACTGCTAAGAGACAACTTGTGAGACATCCTACAGAAAGGAAAAGACTTAAAGTGGAGGATCTACAAAGGGAATTACAACAGATGATAACTGAAGCAAAGCATGATTATGAAACAAATCTAGCTTTAAATTATGCTCACAGTAATAGTAACAGAATTTTAAAATATATATCAAGTATCAAAGGGCGAGAAAGCTTTCCTGCTAAAATGTACCACATAAACGAATCAGCATCCACTGACTTGGAAAAAGCTCAACTATTTAACAATTATTTCCACTCAGTTTTTTCTACATTTACAGGTTCAACATCATCTGTATCTGACTTACAATCAAGCAGTGTCACTCCTCATGTTCAAGATATTCTGTTTTCTGATTCTGACATCCTTGACTTACTTATATCTCTTGACGAAACCAAAGCTTGTGGCATTGACAGCTTTAGCCCAAAAATCTTCAAACACTGTGCAGGGCCACTACTTCATATAATTTGCCATCTTTTTCACACGAGTATATCATGCAGTTTTATTCCTCTTGACTGGCGCACTCATTGTGTGGTTCCTGTGTACAAATCTGGGGACAAAAGTTCTGTGAGCAACTACAGACCCATCTCACTATTATGTATTTTATCGAAGGTTCTAGAAAGAATTGTGTATAATAATATAATTAATCGTGTCAGAGAACAATCCACCAAACATCAGTTTGGTTTCCTTCCTAGAAGATCTACGTTACAGCAGCTACTAGTATTTGCAGAAAAAGTCTTTGAACCTAACAAATGTGAAGTGGATGTAGTATACATGGATTTCAAGAAAGCTTTTGACTCTGTCTCTCACCACCACTTACTTGGCAAATTACAAACCTTTGGAATAACTGGTAAAGCAAGACAGTGGTTTGAAGCATATCTACACAATCGCTATCAATGTGTCAAGATAGGAGATTCACTGTCAGAATTATGTTATGTACATTCAGGGGTGCCCCAAGGAAGTGTCTTAGGACCTTTGTTATTCGTCATTTTCATTAACAACCTACACAAATTCATTCAATTTGCAACTCCTTTTATATACGCTGATGACACCAAACTTCTATATGCAATTAGATCTCGTGAAGATACTGCAAAGTTACAAACTGATATCAACCAGTGTTGGGCAAGTTACTTTGTAAAAGTAACTAGTTACATATTACATATTACTTGCAACTGAACTATTTAGTTACAGTTACATATTATCCATAAAATAAAGTAACTGTAATAATATTACATATTATATTACTTTGTGTCCACAGCCTTAAGCTGTCACGTGTGAAACTACCACCTTATCACGTGACATGATTGCGTTGTTGGACAATATGCAAATTTTGGTTTTAAGTAAGAAGCTGGTGAATAAGCTTCATTCAGTAGGCTTCGTTACTTTGTTGTGGCTAGGCGTTACTCAGGGATAACTAACGAGATTAGTAACTTCGTTACTTGTAGTAATAATATTATGTAATATTAGACTCGTTACAGTAACTATATTACTTAGGTAACGCGTTACATTTGTAAGTAAAGTAGCTTGCGTTATATTACCTGTTTTTATAGCGTATTTCGATATATATTACTTTGTTACCACAAAAGTAATAATATTACGTAACGCGTTACATAAGTAACGCGTTACTCCCAACACTGATATCAACAGAGCTTCTAATTGGAGCACCCTGACTGACTTACCTTTCAACAAATCCAAATTTATTCATTTACGCTTCTTCTCGACTACAACAGTCCCCCCTACATACACCATCAATGGAAATCCTATTAAATGTCTAGCACAGCATAAAGATCTTGGAGTAACATTCACATCTGACTTCAGCTGGTCAGAACACTATAACAACATATGTACAAAAGCTTACCAAACCTTAGGACTTATCAGAAGAACATTCCAGGTTAACAGTGCTGAGGCAAAGAAACGTCTATACCTAGCACTAGTCAGATCACAACTATTATATTGTTCACAACTATATTGAGGCCTCAACTAATAAGAGACATTACTGCACTAGAACACATTCAACGAAGAGCCACTAAATATATTCTTAACGATTATACATCCTCATACAAACTCAGACTGGAACAACTGCATCTCCTGCCTCTCATGTATCACTACAAACTGCAAGATATACTGTTTCTAATAAAATCATTAAAAGTCACCCACTGATAATTTTAACATCTACAACTACATTACTTTTGCAAGAGGCAACACCAGATCTGGGATTAACCAAAAACTGAATCATCCAAGGACATCATCAGTAACACAACATCATTTTTACTTTAACTGGATAGCCAGACTATACAATTACCAGTCATTGATCTTTCACTATCTACCAACACAATTAAATATCGTTTAACTAACTACTTATGGTCGCATTTTACTAATAACTTCAACCCTGAGAGAGCTTGTACATTTCACCTTTTGTGCCCTTGCCACCGCTGCTCTAGAGCGCCAATTTCTACCAATTTTAACAAACTCTAGCTATCTATTGTAATTATAAGTAACTAACAGTTGTAATTATTAGTTATTGCACTGTATTGTATGTATGTTTCTTTGGCAGTGGGTATCTATTACCCACTGACCTTTAATGCAGTCCTGAACTGCATTAAAAAGTATTAAAATAAAAAAATAAATAAAATAAAAAAACTGGCTGTGAAGCTGCAGTCCATGCTATGCAAAGCCTTTTCCATTCTTCTAACACCAAGGCTGTGCTTTTGGCCGATGTCTCCAACTCTTTTAATTCCTTAAATCGGCATGTTTCTTTACACAATTTGTGACCGGGCCTGCGAAAACAGGGCATGTGGGCACAAACTACACCCCATCACCCTACAGGTCATATCTCCGTACTGAAAAGGTATATTTGCATTCTGTAACTTGCATCATGATGCCAATTAAATGCATACTAAGAGCTAAAAATTGCAATGCCATAGCATAATGGTACAAAAAGGTATGAGTGATGAAAGTGTGAAAAAGTAGGCAAAAATCATGTGCCCACATGCCCTATTATCGCAGGCCTGGTCACATTTACACTTTATCTGCCCTCCACTTGTTGTTACTCTTACCAATGTGTATAGGGAGACATCCTCTTTATTTATTGATGGTGAATGTCTACTCTCTGAAGAGGGGACCACTCTGGGTGATCCCTTGGCTATGGCCATGTATGCGCTCTCTACTGTTCCTCTTATACAAAAGTTGGATGGCTTGGCCACTCAAGTATGGTTTGCAGATGATGCTGCTGCTGCCAGGTCTCTTGCTGACCTGCTGGTCTGGTGGAAACAGTTGTCTGGTTTGGGTCCTGGTTATGGGTATTACGTGAATGCTTCCAAGTCCTGGTTGGTCGTTAAAGAAGATTACTGCCTGCACTTTATTTGCTGGTACAGTACTTCCCTGCGCATTACAACTGAAGGTCGTCCCTACTTGGGAGCTCCTCTTGGTTCCCCTGAATTTAAATCCATCTTTCTTCAGGAAAGGGTATGTCAATGGCAGAATAACGTTATTCAGCTTTCCAATTTTGCCCCCAGTCAGCCACATGCTGCATATTCCGCTATGATTCACGCCCTGTCATCTCGTTGGACCTTTTTAACTAGGACTGTGTGTGATTTGTCCTCTCAACTCGCTCCCCTTGAGGAGGCTATTCGTCTGCACTTGCTGCCGAAGTTATGTCTCCATGCCCCTAATGACTCTGAACGGGCTATGTTTGCTTTGCCAATACGTCAAGGGGGCCTTGGTGTATTTGACCCTTGTAAATCTTCCCAAGACAACTATCAGTTCTCCACATCTGTTACATCCCCCCTAGCATCTGCCATCCTGAATCAGCTTTCTTGCTTTGATTCCTCCATCCTACAACAACAACGTGCTCTTAAACAAGAAGCTCTATCCATCAAACGTCAGAATCTCTCAAAGATTTTCAGAGTTTTTCTCGACTTTGCCCAACAATCTCCAACTGTCCCTGAAACTTGCTGGTGAGAAGGGTGCATCCTCCTGGCCTTCCACTTTGCCTTTGGAATGTCATGGATTTGCTCTCTACAAAGGTGGCTTTTGTGATGTGTTAGCTCTCCGTTATGGTTGGTCTCTTAAGAATCTTCCTGTCAGCTGTGTCTGTGGCAGATCCAATAACATTGAACATGCTCTCAGCTGTCCGAACGGAGCCTTCCCTACCATCCGCCACAATGACATCCGAGATTTGACTGCAGAATTAATGTCAGAGGTTTGTCATGATGTATCTACTGAACCTCCCCTTCAGCCCTTGAGTGGTGAATCTCTCTCCCTACGTACAGCTAACCAAGATGTCGGTGCTCGCTTGGACATCAAGGCTTCTGGATTCTGGGGTTCTCGGTTTGAACCTACTTTTTTTGATGTTAGAATATTTAACCCTTATGCCCCTTCAAACCGTTGTAATCCCTATCGCCAGCATGAAACTTCGAAGCGCCGTCAGTATGAGGAGAGAGTGCGAGAGGTGGAACATGGTAATTTTAAGTCCTCTTGTTTTTTCAACTTCTGGAGGTATGGGTGCCTCCACCACTGTGGCTTACAAGCGCCTGGCCTTCCTCCTATCTTGTAAGTGGAAATCACCCTACTGTAGGGTGATGAGCTGGCTTCGCTGCCGTCTTGGCTTCTCTTTATTGCACTCTGCCATCATGTGCATAAGGGGTTCTCGCTCCTCCTCTGGTCATCCCTTTAAGGGTCATGTTCCAGCATCAGTTGACCTTGCACTGGGGGAGGGGCGTCTTGGGGCCGTTTAAGCCCCATTTCCGTTTTTTTTCTATTCTATGTTCTGTAGGTTCTGTTTCAGTAGCTCTGTAGGTGTAGGAATAGGCTAAACCCATTTTATAGAACATTTTAGCGTAGAGTAGAGTGTGGTGGATGGGAGTGCCAACTTGGGCCGGTTCTTCTTTCTTTAAAAAAAAAAAATAATAATAATAATAATAATAATAAAACTTGCAATGATTTACCAACTATTACTGAGCCACCAATGACACTAACATCAGGAAGACTGATCAGAACTTTGGGAAGTAGCAGGAGCAACCTGGCGAGGTTGCCGCCTCACTACCACACCGTTGCGAATCATCAAAGCAGTCTCACCCTTGGCACGCCTTTGTCTTAGCTCATCTACTGCCTTCTTATGTTTGATACGCTGGATTTACTTCCATCGGGTACAATAAAAACTTTGTTATGGTCTTCATGCCGTTTCAAAAAGTGGGAATGAGAAATTAAGTAGTTTTTTGTCATCATAATCTTCAAGAGTCAAAAAAAGTGAAGTTTTTTTTTTCAAAATGTCCAGTAGCAGTCAATTACCTTAATATAACGATCGGCCAATGTATTATCACAAGTAATAGTGTAATCAACGAAATTCACATATTAATAGTCTTATATTTCTGGGCGTGGCCTCAGATTTTCTGACTGCTCCAATTGTATAATAGGTGACTGTTCTATTAGAGTGTTTTGATCTGGCTAAAGTCCTGGACATTTTGGTGAGAAACTTTTGACATTAAAGACAGGGCACAATGGCGGATCCAGGATGGGGCATTTGGGGCAAATGCCCCCCCCTTCAAGAAATTGCATACAAGATCGAGATACTCTAATAGAGCAGTCAATTACTCTAATAAAGCAGTCACAATGTTCATGAGGCAGTGTAGCTTACCTATGAAGCTATAAATAGGATTTTATTTTACATAACAGACGTGATATAGTTGGTAAGGATAACTAGCTATTATTGTCGTGACCTTTTTTTTTTTGGTCTTCAACTGGTTTTCAGCAAGTTTTTTTGGTCTTCAACTGTTTTTCAGAAAGGTGCCCCCCCTCTTTCCAAACTCTGGATCGGGCAGGGGCGGATCTAGGATTTATAAAAGGGGGGGGGGGGGCTAACTCAAGGTACTAATCTCTTGGGTAGAGGTGTGCAAAGCACACTTCCCAGCATGCAAAGCATGCTGGAACTAGGGGGGTCTGGGGGCATGCCCTCCCAGGAAAATTTTGAAAAATAGATGCTAAAATACTGCAATTTGGAGACATTTCCACGTAAAATTCATAATATTTTCTGCCTGTAGATATTTTATATACTGCCTTTAGATTATAGGTATGGCTCTCTGAAGCATTTTGCTAATGGAAAAGTTTGGGTAGGTACAGACAACCAAGTACATGATGCACCCCTCTCACAATTGCACAACACTGAATAGGTGTATGTTAGAATAATAATGTTGAAAGTGGAAAATTTTGAAATTTGAACAATACAAGATTGAATCTGAGAGCATTTTCAATGGAAATTGTGTACCTGAATTAAGTATTGCCATACATATTAACTATACAAGTAGATGAATGAAGCCCTTTAAACAAACCAATGCACTTTATTGTATGCATAGGTGCAGGCAGATTTGGAAAAATTCCATAACAGAACCAACTACATGTTTCCAGTGAATGTTCTATTAGAGTAGTTAGCTGACTGCTCTATTAGAGTATCTCGATCTTGTACACCTCCAATGCTGATCCGGGTCCTTGTTGCATAAACTTTAGTATAAATCCACTGATAGTACCTTGGAAAAATGTTTATAAGGTGGTTTTATGAGTATTTGTATTATTAGTGATCATATAATTATGCTAAGACAATTTCATTATAATACTCAGCATATTGATCAAGTAAAGCCTAAATATGAAGGGGGGGGGGCTTCAGCCCCCAAAGCTCCCCCCCCTGGATCCGCCCCTGCAGGGGTTAGTCAAAACCCCATTTAAGTGGATTTGGATTGTGTATATGTGTACTGGGTGCAGTAGCACTGTCAGAGAATTCTAAATGCAATGTGGCTATTTGGGAAAAAGTAGAGGTGCGATCATTGTGCATGTACCTATTTACTATTGAACGGTAGCTGCATGATGCTCTCAATGTCCATAAAAATAGCTTTGAATTCGATATAGGTAACTATTTGATTTGCACAAGCTTCACATGTATGTGGCCGAATTTAAGATTGCATGACACAGGTGACTTTGGAGCTTTGTAATTCACAGCCAATAAGGACTAAGCCAAATATCTGCATATATTTGGAGAGTATAAGAGTTGCTCTTTCATATCAAGCACAGAAGGACTCGAGGGGTCCGCCACGCTTTAAATCTAACTCATCCGAGATTCAAATCTCTTGGAATCCCCATGCAATCTACTAGAATCTTCTCAAATCTCCGAATCTCTGTGAAATCTGCAAAATCCATTAAAATCCATGGAATCTTTAAAATCTTCCTAATCTTCGTGACAATCTTTTACAATCTTTAAAATCTCGCTGAAATCTTTGAATCTGAGACTACCACAATCAAATCTTAATCTTTTTGTTAGTAAATTTCAGTAAACGTTTGGATATTTTACTCAAGCTCTTGCTTGTTAACACGTATTCTTGCGGCTGTCTTGCACCTAGGCCTGTTCGTCCACGTGTACTGTGCGATTATTGGGTTCTTGCAGTCTACGTATATTGCCAGAGATATAGCCAGTTGTTCCCGAGGTTGTTTCTTCTTCGCAACGCCTTTAGCTATATTTGACGAACTCGTTGGGACAAACTAGTTAGTGACCCTGACTCGGATCTTTGTTAGGTGGGTCTACATACTGAATTCACACCTGTGAAAAGAGTGAGCATGGTGCATGTACGGATTCATATTGCTCCTGACATAATAGCCAAGATAAAACTCCAAAAGCTAACAGCTATATCTCTTTAGTGAGCTCTTTAGCTAAATCAGGAGTAGCTAGCACGTCTCGTCAATATTCACATTCTTGAAAATCATCATGCAGTAATTATAATCAACACATCTCAATCTCTATATTCTAGATATAGTATAGACTAGCCAACATTCATGCAGCAAATGAAAAGTTTAGCTACACATGTGGGACCCCTGCTTTTAGTGATACGAGTAGTGATATTTGCTATGTAGCTCAATTTGTTATCCCACTCATATGGGACCTCAGCTGTGAAGGCTACTGAAGGCCTTTAGGGAGTCAGAGACATGCTGGCAAGAAGAATACAGAGAAGACTAATAATCCCTGCTATGGCTCCATAACCATAAGCACATGTCTTGATTGTATGTAGCTGTGGATCAAGTCACAACACGGCTGGCTGGAGTCTCTGAAATCTTAAGGTTTTGGTTACAAAGAATTTGCATGCTTTTGAATATTCCTGCACTGGTATCTTGTGCCAGCATCCCACAACATTAAGCTCAGGTATGAAAGCTTAGTCCAATTATAATTAGCTATGTAGCAACATGCACTATGTAATGTGTAAGCTTAACTCTACCATGCCAGCAAGTAAT
Source organism: Dysidea avara (assembly GCF_963678975.1). Classification (NCBI taxonomy): domain Eukaryota; kingdom Metazoa; phylum Porifera; class Demospongiae; order Dictyoceratida; family Dysideidae; genus Dysidea; species Dysidea avara. The sequence continues at coordinate 6,473 of NW_027078143.1, read as the reverse complement.
GTGTCCAAATGATATCACACTCTTAGCTGAACAGATTCGAGCAGATTGAATTACTATCTCATCTATTATTGTTTAGTAAAAGATAACAGGAGATGGAGCAGCAACCTCAGGAACTATCCACTACCAGTTTGGAAGTTGATATACTTGCGCTGAACGCATGAACGCATCTGATACCTGATACCTTGAAATGCATGAACGCATCTGATACCTTCGCTTAGCTGAGTTTATGTATGTATGTATATACATACAATTTACAATACACGCACAAACTTTAACAAGCATGCTAGCTTATAATTTATATCTCAATGGGTCAATGTCCATATCACTTTGCTAACTCAGGTAGACAGTCTTAAAGACAGTTGCACTATAAGTCATATTATATATAAGTGTGGAATCTATGTGTAAAATCTAATTGTGTGGTATCTTTGATATTATATTATTCCACATTTGCTGAAGTTAACTACACCATTGATATGCTGAAGTTCCTGTACACAATTATCGAGACAATTATGCAGTCCAACTGTCAGCAGTTGCAAGAGATGTCTAAATAATGATATAGCTAAAATGTACACAACTTGCATGGACATGGCAAAACATGATGATTTTAGACATATTATTTGATGCATACAGTATTATAATACAGCTATACATGTGTGGCATGAAAAGCTAGGGCAAAGTAGTAGTTAATAATAGCTTTGCCAACTCTAGTGTGAGATTTACTGAGCTTATGTGTGCATGCAGGGCTACTTGATTTGATTGAATGCTTTAGCTACGGTGACCAGCACTGAAGTAGTTTGCTATGTCACTATCTTGGTTGCTCAATACAAATGAAGTATGTACAACTCAAGATCTAGGCATTTTCTCATCACTACTGAGACCACTACAAGGAGAGCTAGCTCTTAGTCATGATTACGTACTATGTGATGTAACTGTATAGATGCATTGGGAACAGTTCCATTAACTATAGGCTAACTTGCTACGTGTCAGCGGGCAAAGCCGCTAATTTAACTAGGCAAATTAGCCACATATACTAAGCTCTATTGCTGGTAGTATGCAGTATTGCAATAGCTAAAGAGTAGCCTCTTCAGTAGACTTGTACCTCGACTCATACCAGGCACAGAACATGGCTCCACAGCACTACAACATAGTATTTAAAAGTATTTCAAATCTTAACTGAAATCTTAAAATCTTGTATAATCTTTTCAAATCTCAGTTAAAATCTTGAATCTTTCTTAAGATTTCTCAAATCTAAGTACTGCGTTACGGACCCCTCGGAAGGACTTGATCAGCTTCAAGCATTACGAGCAGTGCCACTCGACCGATAATACATATTTCTGTCCGAGAATTGAGAACGTGCTAATAATAAATACTTTAGGTTTAAGGAAGAAAATCCATCCCTCCTGGAGGAAGACTGAGTGTGGCCCCGACTAGACATTGGGTGACCTGCAGTTCGAATCCTGGGGTTGGATTTGTTGGAGGGATTTTTTCCTTACTTTGGCCCCTTTCTGTTACACCTTATCAGTCAGTAAGTCAAGTCATTAGGTCTAAATCCCTGAAATCAGCTGGTTAGGTAATCCTGAGGCTGCAGCACATGTTGCTGTCAGACCTTCAGTGCTGGTCACTGTAAAGTGCTAATAATAATAATCAAGACACACGGTAGTGTGTCGTGCGGCCCAAGAAGCCGGCGCGCAACCCCGTGAGTATATTGACAGGAAGAAAGAAAACGCAATTTTCGCACCTCCGTAGCTCTGTGCTGCCTTGATGAAACAAGACTAATTTTGCTGTGTACATTCCCTCCAACTTCAGTACTCCACATTCCAAATTTGAGCGAAATCGCTTCAGGCATTCCTGAGATATGCGACTTCAAAAATAGGCTTAGTTTCTTCGGGTTTTTTTCTTCTTATTTTTCTTCCTCTTTTCGCACACTTACAAAAACTGCTATAAAACGCGAACCGATTGCTTTGAAAATTGGCACACAGAAGGGGGGTATAAAGACGCATCTCGGTACCAACTTTGGCTGGAATACCATAAACAGGCAAAAAGTTATGAGCGATTATGCACGAAAAATAACACCAATATGTTGTCACGCCTACAGGGTAAACCGCGTATGGGAAGAAGCTGAAAATCGGTGGGTGAATAGGTTAACTATTGAACCTCAAACCTTTTGTGGTTTGAAAGAAATCGAGCTAAAAACCAGGAAGATACAGCAAAAAAATCAACAGTGTGTAACAATTACGCAATCGAGATTAGCTATTTTTTTAAATATTTTATTATTATTATTATTATCATTATGCTTGCCACGCCTACCAGATAAACCACTTGGGGTAATACTTTGAAAATCGCTGTACAGATGGAGTTATCATTTTAGAAAGACTCTTCAATGGTGTAGAAGAATCAGACTTAAAGCCACAGAGTTATAACACGAAATCCAACTTGGTGTAGCAAGTGCGAGATCGAGATACTCTAATAGAGCAGTCATCCTAATAGAGCAGTCACCCTGAACAGAATTCAAGAGATCAGTTAGAAATAAGTAACCTGTATAGAGATCAGCTACAAACAAATCACCTGTAGAGAGTTCAGCTACAAACAATTCACCCTGTTCAGACATCAGTTAGAAGAAGTTTTCTTGTAAAGAGTTCAGTTACAAACAAATCACCCTGTTGAAAGATCAGCTAGAAGATGTCACCTTGTAGATAGTTCAGTTACAAAGAAACCACGATGTAGAGAATTCAGCTACAAACTAGTGACCCTGTAGATACATCAGCTAGAAGAAGTTACCTTGTAGAGAGTTCAGCTACAAAGAAACCATTCTGTAAAGAGCTCAGCTGCAAACAAATCACCTATACAGAATTCAGCTACAAACAAATCACCCTGTAGAGAGATCAGCTAGAAGAAGTTACCTTGTAGATAGTTCAGCTACAAACAATTCACCCTGTACAGAGCTCAGTTAAAAGAGGTTTCCTTGTAGAAAGTTCAGCTACAAACAAATCACCCTGTAGAGAGACAAGTAAGAAGAAGTTACCTTGTAGATCGTTCAGCTACAAACAATTCACCCTGTAAAGAGATCAGCTAGAAGAAGTTACCTTGTAGAGAGTTCAGCTACAAAGAAACCATCATGTAGAGAATTCAGCCACAAACAAATCATGTATAGAGAGTTCAGCTACAAACAAATCTCCCTGTAGAGAGATCAGCTAGAAGAAGTTTCCTTGTAGAGAGTTCTGCTACAAACAAATCACCCTGTAGAAAGATCAGCTAGAAGAAATCACTTTGTAGAGAGTTCAGCTTCAAAGAAACAATCATGTGAGAGTTCAGGTACAAACAAATTGTCCTGTAGAGAGATCAGCTAGAAACAAGTCACCTTGTAGAGAGTTCAGCTAGAAGAAGTCACATTGTAGAGCTACAAAGAAACTACCATATAGAGTTCAGCTGCAAACAAATCACCCTGTAGAGAACTCAGCTACAAACAAATCGCCCTGTAGAAAGATTAGCTAGAAGAAGTTACCTTATAGGGAGTTCAGCTATGAACAGATCACCCTGTAGAGAGTTCAGCTACAAACAAATCACCCTGTAGAGAGTTAAGTTACAAAGAAACCACTATGTAGAGAGTTCAGCTGCAAAAAAAATCAATCACTCTGTAGAGAGTTCAGCTAGAAGAAGTCACCTTGTAGAGAGTTAAGCTGCAAATAAATCACCCTGTAGAGAATTCAGCTACAAACAAATCACCCTGTAGAAAGATCAGCTAGAAGAAGTTACCTTGTAGAGAGTTCAGCTACAAAGAAACCACCATGTAGAGAGTTCAGCTGCAAACAAATCACCTGTAGAGAGTTCAGCTACAAACAAATCACCCTGTAGAGAGTTAAGTTACAAAGAAACCACTATGTAGAGAGTTCAGCTGCAAAAAAAATCAATCACTCTGTAGAGAGTTCAGCTAGAAGAAGTCACCTTGTAGAGAGTTCAGCTACAAAGAAACCACCATGTAGAGAGTTCAGCTGCAAACAAATCACCTGTAGAGAGTTCAGCTAGAAACAAGTCACCCTGTAGAGAGATCAGCTAAAAACAAGTCACCCTGTAGAGAGTTCAGCTAGAAGAAGTCACATTGTAGAGAGTTCAGCTACAAAGAAACTACCACGTAGAGAGTTCAGTTGCAAACAAATCATCCTGTAGAGAGTTCAGCTAGAAGAAGTCACCTTTTAGAGAGTTCAGCTACAAAGCAACCACCATGCAAAGAGTTCAGCTGCAAAAAACTCAATCACCTTGTAGAAAGATCGGCTAGAAGAAGTTACCTTGTAGAGAGTTCAGCTACAAAGAAACCACCATGTAGAGAGTTCAGCTGCAAACAAATCACCTGTAGAGAGTTAAGCTAGAAACTAGTCACCCTGTAGAGAGTTCAGCTAGAAGAAGTCACATTGTAGAGAGTTCAGCTACAATGAAACTCCCATGTAGAGAGTTCAGCTGCAAACAAATCAGCCTGTAGAGAACTCAGCTACAAACAAATATGCAGTGTAAAAAGATCAGATAGAAGAAGTTACCTTGTAGAGAGTTCAGCTACAACGAAACCACCATGTAGAGAGTTCAGCTACAAACAAATCACCTGTAAAGAGTTCAGCTAGAAACAAGTCACCCTGTAGAGAGATCAGCTAGAAACAAGTCACCTTGTAGAGAGTTCAGCTAGAAGAAGTCACATTGTAGAGAGTTCAGCTACAAAGAAACCACCATTTAGAGAGTTCAGCTGCACACAAATCACCCAGTAGAAAGTTCAGCTATGAACAGATCACCCTGTTGAGAGTTCAGTTAGAAACAAGGAATCCTGTAGAGAGATCACCTAGAAGTATCGCCTTGTAGAGAGTTCAGCTACAAACAAATCACCTGTAGAGAGTTCAGCTACAAACAAATCACCCTGTAGAGAGATCAGCTAGAAGAGTTACCTTGTAGGGATTTCAGCTACAAACAAATCACCCTGTAGAGAGTTCAGCTACAAAGAAACCATTCTGTAAAGAGCTCAGTTGCAAACAAATCACTTGTACAGAATTCAGCTACAAACAAATCACCCTGTAGAGAGATCAGCTAGAAGAAATTACCTTGTAGATAGTTCAGCTACAAACAAATCACCCTGTAGAAAGATCAGTAAGAAGAAGTTACCTTGGAGAAAGTTCAGCTACAAAGAAACCATTTTGTAAAGAGCTCAGCTGCAAACAAATCACCTGTACAGAATTCAACTACGAACAAATCACCCTGTAGAGAGATCAGCTATAAGAAGTTACCTTGTAGATAGTTCAGCTACAAACAAATCTCCCTGTAGAGAGATCAGCTAGAAGAAATTACCTTGTAGAGAGTTCAGCTACAAAGAAACCACCATGTAGAGAGTTCAGCTGCAAAGAAATCACCCTGTAGAAAATTCTGCCAGAAACAAATTGCCCTGTAGAAAGATCGGTTAGAAGAAGTTACCTTTTAGAGAGTTCAGCTACAAATAAACCATTCTGTAAAGAGCTCAGCTGCAAACAAATCACCTATACAGAATTCAGCTACAAACACATCACCCTGTAGAGAGATCAGCTAGAAGAAGTTACCTTGTAGATCGTTCAGCTACAAACAATTCACCCTGTAGAGAGAGCAATTAGAAGAAGTCACCTTGTAGAGTGTTCAGTTACAAAGAAACCACCATGGAGATTTCTGTAATCAATATAATATTATGTGACCGGATTTGCGAAAAGGGGTCTTCCACACACATCCAATTCCGTAACCGTTGGAGACCATAACCCAGTGTTCAAGTAACATATTAACCTGAACATTTCACCACGTATTCAGCTATAGTGGTGCTCACCACTGTCCAAAATTCAAGGCAATAGCTCTTTCCAATCTGAAGTTATCAATTGTCAAAGTTGGCAAATTGGATGTGTGTGGAAGACCCCTTTTCGCAAATTCGGTCACATATGTATTATACAGTATATATAATTTGTACATTTACTGATAAAATATTTAAAGTACATCTACTTCATCTTTTCTTCTTCCTGTAGTAAAGAAAAAAACATAGGTTAAAAAAGTCCCAAAGCTGGCCATAGGCCGGCTTTGGGGTATACAAATACAAAAAGAAATGAAATCTAATCCAAAACAGCCAAGCTGTAAAAAATGTGTGCGGCCCTCAGAAAGGCTATGGTGAAAAAAGATGTGAAATCCAAGGTGGCGGCCAAGAAATGGCTGTGATGGTAGGTTAATGGTAAAAATTTTAATAATGACAATTTAGGTAAATTTTGTGAAGCGGCACAAAAATTCACCTGAATTGTCGTTATTAAAATTTTTACCATTAACCTACCATCACAGCCATTTCTTGGCCGCGACCTTGGATTTCACATCTTTTTTTCACCATAGCCTTTCTGAGGGCCGCACACTTTTTTTACAGCTTGGCTGTTTTGGATTAGATAATAATAATAATAAATTCGGACAGGTCACTTTTGCAGCTCTTGCAGCCAGTCGAA
>NW_027078142.1:0-1000 GCF_963678975.1 Dysidea avara | reverse complement strand
TGACAAGGGTTATCCATTGGTACCCATGGTGAGTCTGAACATGTCAGTTCACTATTGGGCAGAATAGGTCCTTTCATTTTCATGTGTAAGGCGTCGAAATAATCCCCCTGCCGTTAAAACTCTACATTTTAGCCAAACTGTGCATATCTCAGCTTCTTCTTTTTTTTAGCTTTTCCTGGGACTGACAAGGGTTATCCATTGGTACCCATGGTGAGTGTGGACCTGTCAGTTCCTTTCATTTTCATGTGTAAGGCGTCGAAATAATCCCCCCTGCCGTTAAAACTCTACATTTTAGCTAAACTGTGCATATCTCAGCTTCTTCTGTTTTGTTTTTTTTTGGCTTTTCCTGGGACTGACAAGGGTTATCCATTGGTACCCATGGTGTGTGTGGACCTGTCAGTTCACTATTGGGCAGAATAGGTCCTTTCATTTTCATGTGTAAGGCGTCGAAATAATCCCCCTGCCGTTAAAACTCTAAATTTTAGCCAAACTGTGCATATCTCAGCTTCTTCTTTTTTTTGTTTTTTTAAGCTTTCCCTGGGACTGACAAGGGTTATCCATTGGTACCCATGGTGAGTGTGGACCTGTCAGTTCACTATTGGGCAGAATAGGTCCTTTCGCTTTCATGTGTAAGGCGTCGAAATAATCCCCCTGCCATTAAAACTCTACATTTTAGCTAAACTGTGCATATCTCAGCTTCTTTTATTTATTTATTTCTTACTTTTCCTGGGACTGACAAAGGAGAGGTAATGGTACTGATAGGGAATGTGAACATGTCAGTTCACTATTGAGTAGAGTTGGTCCTTATTTACGGCTTAACTTGTAGTTTACTTTCCCTTACTCATTACCAGAAATTTAGTACATTTTTTGGTCGTGTGCATTAGTGTACACAACCTGTGTAAAATATTTATATAATACAATCACTTTTGAATGGATGTTTTTAAAGCTATGCATATGTTGGAATAAATGTCTAATGATTGAAACCAACACATTCCAAAGG
>NW_027078141.1:0-57018 GCF_963678975.1 Dysidea avara | reverse complement strand
GAAAGCCTAGAATGCAATATTGGTGGGGTTAATTCTATCAACTGCTTATCTCACATGACCACATACACCTTTGGTAGTACCAATGGTTAGCCCCTTACCACATTTCAATTAAAAAAAATAAAACCGATGATGATACAGGCGAATGATTGTTAGATGGAAAGCCTAGAATGCAATATTGGTGGGGTTAATATCTATCAACTGCTTATCTCACATGACCACATACACCTTTGGTAGTACCAATGGTTAGCTCCTTACCACTTTTCAATTTAAAAAAAAAGAAGTGAAACCGATGATGATACAGGCGAATGATTGTTAGATGGAAAGCCTAGAATGCAATATTGGTGGGGTTAATTCTATCAACTGCTTATCTCACATGACCACATACACCTTTGGTAGTACCAATGGTTAGCCCCTTACCACATTTCAATTTAAAAATAATAAAAAGTGAAACCGATGATGATACAGGCGAATGATTGTTAGATGGAAAGCCTAGAATGCAATATTGGTGGGGTTAATTCTATCAACTGCTTATCTCACATGACCACATACACCTTTGGTAGTACCAATGGTTAGCTCCTTACCACATTTCAATTTAAAAAAAAAAGAAGTGAAACCGATGATGATACAGGCGAATGATTGTTAGATGGAAAGCCTAGAATGCAATATTGGTGGGGTTAATATCTATCAACTGCTTATCTCACATGACCACATACACCTTTGGTAGTACCAATGGTTAGCTCCTTACCACTTTTCAATTTAAAAAAAAAGAAGTGAAACCGATGATGATACAGGCGAATGATTGTTAGATGGAAAGCCTAGAATGCAATATTGGTGGGGTTAATTCTATCAACTGCTTATCTCACATGACCACATACACCTTTGGTAGTACCAATGGTTAGCCCCTTACCACATTTCAATTTAAAAATAATAAAAAGTGAAACCGATGATGATACAGGCGAATGATTGTTAGATGGAAAGCCTAGAATGCAATATTGGTGGGGTTAATTCTATCAACTGCTTATCTCACATGACCACATACACCTTTGGTAGTACCAATGGTTAGCTCCTTACCACATTTCAATTTAAAAAAAAGAAGTGAAACCGATGATGATACAGGCGAATGATTGTTAGATGGAAAGCCTAGAATGCAATATTGGTGGGGTTAATTCTATCAACTGCTTATCTCACATGACCACATACACCTTTGGTAGTACCAATGGTTAGCCCCTTACCACATTTCAATTAAAAAAAATAAAACCGATGATGATACAGGCGAATGATTGTTAGATGGAAAGCCTAGAATGCAATATTGGTGGGGTTAATTCTATCAACTGCATATCTCACATGACCACATACACCTTTGGTAGTACCAATGGTTAGCCCCTTACCACATTTCAATTTAAAAATAATAAAAAGTGAAACCGATGATGATACAGGCGAATGATTGTTAGATGGAAAGCCTAGAATGCAATATTGGTGGGGTTAATTCTATCAACTGCTTATCTCACATGACCACATACACCTTTGGTAGTACCAATGGTTAGCCCCTTACCACATTTCAATTTAAAAATAATAAAAAGTGAAACCGATGATGATACAGGCGAATGATTGTTAGATGGAAAGCCTAGAATGCAATATTGGTGGGGTTAAATCTATAAACTGCTTATCTCACATGACCACATACACCTTTGGTAGTACCAATGGTTAGCTCCTAACCACATTTCAATTTAAAAAAAGAAGAAGTGAAACCGATGATGATACAGGCGAATGATTGTTAGATGGAAAGCCTAGAATGCAACATTGGTGGGGTTAAATCTATAAACTGCTTATCTCACATGACCACATACACCTTTGGTAGTACCAATGGTTAGCCCCTTACCACATTTCAATTTAAAAATAATAAAAAGTGAAACCGATGATGATACAGGCGAATGATTGTTAGATGGAAAGCCTAGAATGCAATATTGGTGGGGTTAATTCTATCAACTGCTTATCTCACATGACCACATACACCTTTGGTAGTACCAATGGTTAGCTCCTTACCACATTTCAATTAAAAAAAAAAAGAAGTGAAACCGATGATGATACAGGCGAATGATTGTTAGATGGAAAGCCTAGAATGCAATATTGGTGGGGTTAATTCTATCAACTGCTTATCTCACATGACCACATACACCTTTGGTAGTACCAATGGTTAGCTCCTTACCACTTTTCAATTTAAAAAAAAAGAAGTGAAACCGATGATGATACAGGCGAATGATTGTTAGATGGAAAGCCTAGAATGCAATATTGGTGGGGTTAATTCTATCAACTGCTTATCTCACATGACCACATACACCTTTGGTAGTACCAATGGTTAGCTCCTTACCACATTTCAATTTTAAAAAAAAAGAAGTGAAACCGATGATGATACAGGCGAATGATTGTTAGATGGAAAGCCTAGAATGCAATATTGGTGGGGTTAATTCTATCAACTGCTTATCTCACATGACCACATACACCTTTGGTAGTACCAATGGTTAGCTCCTTACCACATTTCAATTAAAAAAATAAAACCGATGATGATACAGGCGAATGATTGTTAGATGGAAAGCCTAGAATGCAATATTGGTGGGGTTAATTCTATCAACTGCTTATCTCACATGACCACATACACCTTTGGTAGTACCAATGGTTAGCTCCTAACCACATTTCAATTTAAAAAAAAAAGAAGTGAAACCGATGATGATACAGGCGAATGATTGTTAGATGGAAAGCCTAGAATGCAACATTGGTGGGGTTAAATCTATAAACTGCTTATCTCACATGACCACATACACCTTTGGTAGTACCAATGGTTAGCCCCTTACCACATTTCAATTTAAAAATAATAAAAAGTGAAACCGATGATGATACAGGCGAATGATTGTTAGATGGAAAGCCTAGAATGCAATATTGGTGGGGTTAATTCTATCAACTGCTTATCTCACATGACCACATACACCTTTGGTAGTACCAATGGTTAGCTCCTTACCACATTTCAATTTAAAAAAAAAAGAAGTGAAACCGATGATGATACAGGCGAATGATTGTTAGATGGAAAGCCTAGAATGCAAAATTGGTGGGGTTAATTCTATCAACTGCTTATCTCACATGACCACATACACCTTTGGTAGTACCAATGGTTAGCCCCTTACCACATTTCAATTAAAAAAAATAAAACCGATGATGATACAGGCGTATGATTGTTAGATGGAAAGCCTAGAATGCAATATTGGTGGGGTTAATTCTATCAACTGCTTATCTCACATGACCACATACACCTTTGGTAGTACCAATGGTTAGCTCCTTACCACTTTTCAATTTAAAAAAAAAGAAGTGAAACCGATGATGATACAGGCGAATGATTGTTAGATGGAAAGCCTAGAATGCAATATTGGTGGGGTTAATTCTATCAACTGCTTATCTCACATGACCACATACACCTTTGGTAGTACCAATGGTTAGCCCCTTACCACATTTCAATTTAAAAATAATAAAAAGTGAAACCGATGATGATACAGGCGAATGATTTTTAGATGGAAAGCCTAGAATGCAATATTGGTGGGGTTAATTCTATCAACTGCTTATCTCACATGACCACATACACCTTTGGTAGTACCAATGGTTAGCTCCTAACCACATTTCAATTTAAAAAAAAAAGAAGTGAAACCGATGATGATACAGGCGAATGATTGTTAGATGGAAAGCCTAGAATGCAACATTGGTGGGGTTAAATCTATAAACTGCTTATCTCACATGACCACATACACCTTTGGTAGTACCAATGGTTAGCCCCTTACCACATTTCAATTTAAAAATAATAAAAAGTGAAACCGATGATGATACAGGCGAATGATTGTTAGATGGAAAGCCTAGAATGCAATATTGGTGGGGTTAATTCTATCAACTGCTTATCTCACATGACCACATACACCTTTGGTAGTACCAATGGTTAGCTCCTTACCACATTTCAATTTAAAAAAAAAAGAAGTGAAACCGATGATGATACAGGCGAATGATTGTTAGATGGAAAGCCTAGAATGCAATATTGGTGGGGTTAATTCTATCAACTGCTTATCTCACATGACCACATACACCTTTTGTAGTACCAATGGTTAGCCCCTTACCACATTTCAATTTAAAAATAATAAAAAGTGAAACCGATGATGATACAGGCGAATGATTGCTAGATGGAAAGCCTAGAATGCAATATTGGTGGGGTTAATTCTATCAACTGCTTATCTCACATGACCACATACACCTTTGGTAGTACCAATGGTTAGCCCCTTACCACATTTCAATTAAAAAAATAAAACCGATGATGATACAGGCGAATGATTGTTAGATGGAAAGCCTAGAATGCAATATTGGTGGGGTTAATTCTATCAACTGCTTATCTCACATGACCACATACACCTTTGTTAGTACCAATGGTTAGCTCCTTACCACATTTCAATTTAAAAAAAAAAGAAGTGAAACCGATGATGATACAGGCGAATGATTGTTAGATGGAAAGCCTAGAATGCAATATTGGTGGGGTTAATTCTATCAACTGCTTATCTCACATGACCACATACACCTTTGGTAGTACCAATGGTTAGCCCCTTACCACATTTCAATTTAAAAATAATAAAAAGTGAAACCGATGATGATACAGGCGAATGATTGCTAGATGGAAAGCCTAGAATGCAATATTGGTGGGGTTAATTCTATCAACTGCTTATCTCACATGACCACATACACCTTTGGTAGTACCAATGGTTAGCCCCTTACCACATTTCAATTTAAAAAAAAAGTGAAACCGATGATGATACAGGCGAATGATTGTTAGATGGAAAGCCTAGAATGCAATATTGGTGGGGTTAATTCTATCAACTGCTTATCTCACATGACCACATACACCTTTGGTAGTACCAATGGTTAGCCCCTTACCACATTTCAATTAAAAAAAATAAAACCGATGATGATACAGGCGAATGATTGTTAGATGGAAAGCCTAGAATGCAATATTGGTGGGGTTAATTCTATCAACTGCTTATCTCACATGACCACATACACCTTTGGTAGTACCAATGGTTAGCTCCTTACCACTTTTCAATTTAAAAAAAAAGAAGTGAAACCGATGATGATACAGGCGAATGATTGTTAGATGGAAAGCCTAGAATGCAATATTGGTGGGGTTAATTCTATCAACTGCTTATCTCACATGACCACATACACCTTTGGTAGTACCAATGGTTAGCCCCTTACCACATTTCAATTTAAAAATAATAAAAAGTGAAACCGATGATGATACAGGCGAATGATTGTTAGATGGAAAGCCTAGAATGCAATATTGGTGGGGTTAATTCTATCAACTGCTTATCTCACATGACCACATACACCTTTGGTAGTACCAATGGTTAGCTCCTTACCACATTTCAATTTAAAAAAAAAAGAAGTGAAACCGATGATGATACAGGCGAATGATTGTTAGATGGAAAGCCTAGAATGCAATATTGGTGGGGTTAATTCTATCAACTGCTTATCTCACATGACCACATACACCTTTGGTAGTACCAATGGTTAGCTCCTTACCACATTTCAATTAAAAAAAATAAAACCGATGATGATACAGGCGAATGATTGTTAGATGGAAAGCCTAGAATGCAATATTGGTGGGGTTAATTCTATCAACTGCTTATCTCACATGACCACATACACCTTTGGTAGTACCAATGGTTAGCTCCTAACCACATTTCAATTTTAAAAAAAAAGAAGTGAAACCGATGATGATACAGGCGAATGATTGTTAGATGGAAAGCCTAGAATGCAACATTGGTGGGGTTAAATCTATAAACTGCTTATCTCACATGACCACATACACCTTTGGTAGTACCAATGGTTAGCCCCTTACCACATTTCAATTTAAAAATAATAAAAAGTGAAACCGATGATGATACAGGCGAATGATTGTTAGATGGAAAGCCTAGAATGCAATATTGGTGGGGTTAATTCTATCAACTGCTTATCTCACATGACCACATACACCTTTGGTAGTACCAATGGTTAGCTCCTTATCACATTTCAATTTAAAAAAAAAAGAAGTGAAACCGATGATGATACAGGCGAATGATTGTTAGATGGAAAGCCTAGAATGCAATATTGGTGGGGTTAATTCTATCAACTGCTTATCTCACATGACCACATACACCTTTGGTAGTACCAATGGTTAGCCCCTTACCACATTTCAATTAAAAAAAATAAAACCGATGATGATACAGGCGAATGATTGTTAGATGGAAAGCCTAGAATGCAATATTGGTGGGGTTAATTCTATCAACTGCTTATCTCACATGACCACATACACCTTTGGTAGTACCAATGGTTAGCTCCTTACCACATTTCAATTTAAAAAAAAAAGAAGTGAAACCGATGATGATACAGGCGAATGATTGTTAGATGGAAAGCCTAGAATGCAATATTGGTGGGGTTAATTCTATCAACTGCTTATCTCACATGACCACATACACCTTTGGTAGTACCAATGGTTAGCCCCTTACCACATTTCAATTTAAAAATAATAAAAAGTGAAACCGATGATGATACAGGCGAATGATTGCTAGATGGAAAGCCTAGAATGCAATATTGGTGGGGTTAATTCTATCAACTGCTTATCTCACATGACCACATACACCTTTGGTAGTACCAATGGTTAGCCCCTTACCACATTTCAATTTAAAAAAAAAGTGAAACCGATGATGATACAGGCGAATGATTGTTAGATGGAAAGCCTAGAATGCAATATTGGTGGGGTTAATTCTATCAACTGCTTATCTCACATGACCACATACACCTTTGGTAGTACCAATGGTTAGCCCCTTACCACATTTCAATTTAAAAATAATAAAAAGTGAAACCGATGATGATACAGGCGAATGATTGTTAGATGGAAAGCCTAGAATGCAATATTGGTGGGGTTAATTCTATCAACTGCTTATCTCACATGACCACATACACCTTTGGTAGTACCAATGGTTAGCTCCTTACCACATTTCAATTTAAAAAAAAAAGAAGTGAAACCGATGATGATACAGGCGAATGATTGTTAGATGGAAAGCCTAGAATGCAATATTGGTGGGGTTAATTCTATCAACTGCTTATCTCACATGACCACATACACCTTTGGTAGTACCAATGGTTAGCTCCTTACCACATTTCAATTTTAAAAAAAAAGAAGTGAAACCGATGATGATATAGGCGAATGATTGTTAGATGGAAAGCCTAGAATGCAATATTGGTGGGGTTAATTCTATCAACTGCTTATCTCACATGACCACATACACCTTTGGTAGTACCAATGGTTAGCTCCTTACCACATTTCAATTAAAAAAATAAAACCGATGATGATACAGGCGAATGATTGTTAGATGGAAAGCCTAGAATGCAATATTGGTGGGGTTAATTCTATCAACTGCTTATCTCACATGACCACATACACCTTTGGTAGTACCAATGGTTAGCTCCTAACCACATTTCAATTTAAAAAAAAAAGAAGTGAAACCGATGATGATACAGGCGAATGATTGTTAGATGGAAAGCCTAGAATGCAACATTGGTGGGGTTAAATCTATAAACTGCTTATCTCACATGACCACATACACCTTTGGTAGTACCAATGGTTAGCCCCTTACCACATTTCAATTTAAAAATAATAAAAAGTGAAACCGATGATGATACAGGCGAATGATTGTTAGATGGAAAGCCTAGAATGCAATATTGGTGGGGTTAATTCTATCAACTGCTTATCTCACATGACCACATACACCTTTGGTAGTACCAATGGTTAGCTCCTTACCACATTTCAATTTAAAAAAAAAGAAGTGAAACCGATGATGATACAGGCGAATGATTGTTAGATGGAAAGCCTAGAATGCAATATTGGTGGGGTTAATTCTATCAACTGCTTATCTCACATGACCACATACACCTTTGGTAGTACCAATGGTTAGCCCCTTACCACATTTCAATTAAAAATAATAAAACCGATGATGATACAGGCGAATGATTGTTAGATGGAAAGCCTAGAATGCAATATTGGTGGGGTTAATTCTATCAACTGCTTATCTCACATGACCACATACACCTTTGGTAGTACCAATGGTTAGCTCCTTACCACTTTTCAATTTAAAAAAAAAGAAGTGAAACCGATGATGATACAGGCGAATGATTGTTAGATGGAAAGCCTAGAATGCAATATTGGTGGGGTTAATTCTATCAACTGCTTATCTCACATGACCACATACACCTTTGGTAGTACCAATGGTTAGCCCCTTACCACATTTCAATTTAAAAATAATAAAAAGTGAAACCGATGATGATACAGGCGAATGATTGTTAGATGGAAAGCCTAGAATGCAATATTGGTGGGGTTAATTCTATCAACTGCTTATCTCACATGACCACATACACCTTTGGTAGTACCAATGGTTAGCTCCTAACCACATTTCAATTTAAAAAAATAAAACCGATGATGATACAGGCGAATGATTGTTAGATGGAAAGCATAGAATGCAATATTGGTGGGGTTAATTCTATCAACTGCTTATCTCACATGACCACATACACCTTTGGTAGTACCAATGGTTAGCTCCTTACCACTTTTCAATTTAAAAAAAAAGAAGTGAAACCGATGATGATACAGGCGAATGATTGTTAGATGGAAAGCCTAGAATGCAATATTGGTGGGGTTAATTCTATCAACTGCTTATCTCACATGACCACATACACCTTTGGTAGTACCAATGGTTAGCTCCTTACCACATTTCAATTTAAAAAAAAAAGAAGTGAAACCGATGATGATACAGGCGAATGATTGTTAGATGGAAAGCCTAGAATGCAATATTGGTGGGGTTAATTCTATCAACTGCTTATCTCACATGACCACATACACCTTTGGTAGTACCAATGGTTAGCCCCTTACCACATTTCAATTAAAAATAATAAAACCGATGATGATACAGGCGAATGATTGTTAGATGGAAAGCCTAGAATGCAATATTGGTGGGGTTAATTCTATCAACTGCTTATCTCACATGACCACATACACCTTTGGTAGTACCAATGGTTAGCTCCTTACCACTTTTCAATTTAAAAAAAAGAAGTGAAACCGATGATGATACAGGCGAATGATTGTTAGATGGAAAGCCTAGAATGCAATATTGGTGGGGTTAATTCTATCAACTGCTTATCTCACATGACCACATACACCTTTGGTAGTACCAATGGTTAGCCCCTTACCACATTTCAATTTAAAAATAATAAAAAGTGAAACCGATGATGATACAGGCGAATGATTGTTAGATGGAAAGCCTAGAATGCAATATTGGTGGGGTTAATTCTATCAACTGCTTATCTCACATGACCACATACACCTTTGGTAGTACCAATGGTTAGCCCCTTACCACATTTCAATTAAAAAAAATAAAACCGATGATGATACAGGCGAATGATTGTTAGATGGAAAGCCTAGAATGCAATATTGGTGGGGTTAATTCTATCAACTGCTTATCTCACATGACCACATACACCTTTGGTAGTACCAATGGTTAGCTCCTTACCACATTTCAATTTTAAAAAAAAAGAAGTGAAACCGATGATGATACAGGCGAATGATTGTTAGATGGAAAGCCTAGAATGCAATATTGGTGGGGTTAATTCTATCAACTGCTTATCTCACATGACCACATACACCTTTGGTAGTACCAATGGTTAGCCCCTTACCACATTTCAATTAAAAAAAATAAAACCGATGATGATACAGGCGAATGATTGTTAGATGGAAAGCCTAGAATGCAATATTGGTGGGGTTAATTCTATCAACTGCTTATCTCACATGACCACATACACCTTTGGTAGTACCAATGGTTAGCTCCTAACCACATTTCAATTTAAAAAAAAAGAAGTGAAACCGATGATGATACAGGCGAATGATTGTTAGATGGAAAGCCTAGAATGCAACATTGGTGGGGTTAAATCTATAAACTGCTTATCTCACATGACCACATACACCTTTGGTAGTACCAATGGTTAGCCCCTTACCACATTTCAATTTAAAAATAATAAAAAGTGAAACCGATGATGATACAGGCGAATGATTGTTAGATGGAAAGCCTAGAATGCAATATTGGTGGGGTTAATTCTATCAACTGCTTATCTCACATGACCACATACACCTTTGGTAGTACCAATGGTTAGCTCCTTACCACATTTCAATTTTAAAAAAAAAGAAGTGAAACCGATGATGATACAGGCGAATGATTGTTAGATGGAAAGCCTAGAATGCAATATTGGTGGGGTTAATTCTATCAACTGCTTATCTCACATGACCACATACACCTTTGGTAGTACCAATGGTTAGCCCCTTACCACATTTCAATTAAAAAAAATAAAACCGATGATGATACAGGCGAATGATTGTTAGATGGAAAGCCTAGAATGCAATATTGGTGGGGTTAATATCTATCAACTGCTTATCTCACATGACCACATACACCTTTGGTAGTACCAATGGTTAGCTCCTTACCACTTTTCAATTTAAAAAAAAAGAAGTGAAACCGATGATGATACAGGCGAATGATTGTTAGATGGAAAGCCTAGAATGCAATATTGGTGGGGTTAATTCTATCAACTGCTTATCTCACATGACCACATACACCTTTGGTAGTACCAATGGTTAGCCCCTTACCACATTTCAATTTAAAAATAATAAAAAGTGAAACCGATGATGATACAGGCTAATGATTGTTAGATGGAAAGCCTAGAATGCAATATTGGTGGGGTTAATTCTATCAACTGCTTATATCACATGACCACATACACCTTTGGTAGTACCAATGGTTAGCTCCTTACCACATTTCAATTTAAAAAAAAAAGAAGTGAAACCGATGATGATACAGGCGAATGATTGTTAGATGGAAAGCCTAGAATGCAATATTGGTGGGGTTAATTCTATCAACTGCTTATCTCACATGACCACATACACCTTTGGTAGTACCAATGGTTAGCCCCTTACCACATTTCAATTTAAAAATAATAAAAAGTGAAACCGATGATGATACAGGCGAATGATTGTTAGATGGAAAGCCTAGAATGCAATATTGGTGGGGTTAATTCTATCAACTGCTTATCTCACATGACCACATACACCTTTGGTAGTACCAATGGTTAGCTCCTTACCACATTTCAATTTAAAAAAAAAAGAAGTGAAACCGATGATGATACAGGCGAATGATTGTTAGATGGAAAGCCTAGAATGCAATATTGGTGGGGTTAATTCTATCAACTGCTTATCTCACATGACCACATACACCTTTGGTAGTACCAATGGTTAGCCCCTTACCACATTTCAATTAAAAATAATAAAACCGATGATGATACAGGCGAATGATTGTTAGATGGAAAGCCTAGAATGCAATATTGGTGGGGTTAATTCTATCAACTGCTTATCTCACATGACCACATACACCTTTGGTAGTACCAATGGTTAGCTCCTTACCACTTTTCAATTTAAAAAAAAAGAAGTGAAACCGATGATGATACAGGCGAATGATTGTTAGATGGAAAGCCTAGAATGCAATATTGGTGGGGTTAATTCTATCAACTGCTTATCTCACATGACCACATACACCTTTGGTAGTACCAATGGTTAGCCCCTTACCACATTTCAATTTAAAAATAATAAAAAGTGAAACCGATGATGATACAGGCGAATGATTGTTAGATGGAAAGCCTAGAATGCAATATTGGTGGGGTTAATTCTATCAACTGCTTATCTCACATGACCACATACACCTTTGGTAGTACCAATGGTTAGCTCCTAACCACATTTCAATTTAAAAAAATAAAACCGATGATGATACAGGCGAATGATTGTTAGATGGAAAGCCTAGAATGCAATATTGGTGGGGTTAATTCTATCAACTGCTTATCTCACATGACCACATACACCTTTGGTAGTACCAATGGTTAGCTCCTTACCACTTTTCAATTTAAAAAAAAAGAAGTGAAACCGATGATGATACAGGCGAATGATTGTTAGATGGAAAGCCTAGAATGCAATATTGGTGGGGTTAATTCTATCAACTGCTTATCTCACATGACCACATACACCTTTGGTAGTACCAATGGTTAGCTCCTTACCACATTTCAATTTAAAAAAAAAAGAAGTGAAACCGATGATGATACAGGCGAATGATTGTTAGATGGAAAGCCTAGAATGCAATATTGGTGGGGTTAATTCTATCAACTGCTTATCTCACATGACCACATACACCTTTGGTAGTACCAATGGTTAGCCGCTTACCACATTTCAATTTAAAAAAATAAAACCGATGATGATACAGGCGAATGATTGTTAGATGGAAAGCCTAGAATGCAATATTGGTGGGGTTAATTCTATCAACTGCTTATCTCACATGACCACATACACCTTTGGTAGTACCAATGGTTAGCCCCTTACCACATTTCAATTTAAAAATAATAAAAAGTGAAACCGATGATGATACAGGCGAATGATTGCTAGATGGAAAGCCTAGAATGCAATATTGGTGGGGTTAATTCTATCAACTGCTTATCTCACATGACCACATACACCTTTGGTAGTACCAATGGTTAGCCCCTTACCACATTTCAATTTTAAAAAAAAGTGAAACCGATGATGATACAGGCGAATGATTGTTAGATGGAAAGCCTAGAATGCAATATTGGTGGGGTTAATTCTATCAACTGCTTATCTCACATGACCACATACACCTTTGGTAGTACCAATGGTTAGCCGCTTACCACATTTCAATTTAAAAAAATAAAACCGATGATGATACAGGCGAATGATTGTTAGATGGAAAGCCTAGAATGCAATATTGGTGGGGTTAATTCTATCAACTGCTTATCTCACATGACCACATACACCTTTGGTAGTACCAATGGTTAGCCCCTTACCACATTTCAATTTAAAAATAATAAAAAGTGAAACCGATGATGATACAGGCGAATGATTGCTAGATGGAAAGCCTAGAATGCAATATTGGTGGGGTTAATTCTATCAACTGCTTATCTCACATGACCACATACACCTTTGGTAGTACCAATGGTTAGCCCCTTACCACATTTCAATTTTAAAAAAAAGTGAAACCGATGATGATACAGGCGAATGATTGTTAGATGGAAAGCCTAGAATGCAATATTGGTGGGGTTAATTCTATCAACTGCTTATCTCACATGACCACACACACCTTTGGTAGTACCAATGGTTAGCCCCTTACCACATTTCAATTTTTAAAAAAAGTGAAACCGATGATGATACAGGCGAATGATTGTTAGATGGAAAGCCTAGAATGCAATATTGGAGGGGTTAATTCTATCAACTGCTTATCTCACATGACCACATACACCTTTGGTAGTACCAATGGTTAGCCCCTTACCACATTTCAATTTAAAAATAATAAAAAGTGAAACCGATGATGATACAGGCGAATGATTGTTAGATGGAAAGCCTAGAATGCAATATTGGAGGGGTTAATTCTATCAACTGCTTATCTCACATGACCACATACACCTTTGGTAGTACCAATGGTTAGCCCCTTACCACATTTCAATTTTAAAAAAAAAGTGAAACCGATGATGATACAGGCGAATGATTGTTAGATGGAAAGCCTAGAATGCAATATTGGTGGGGTTAATTCTATCAACTGCTTATCTCACATGACCACATACACCTTTGGTAGTACCAATGGTTAGCCGCTTACCACATTTCAATTTAAAAAAATAAAACCGATGATGATACAGGCGAATGATTGTTAGATGGAAAGCCTAGAATGCAATATTTGTGGGGTTAATTCTATCAACTGCTTATCTCACATGACCACACACACCTTTGGTAGTACCAATGGTTAGCCCCTTACCACATTTCAATTTAAAAAAAAAGTGAAACCGATGATGATACAGGCGAATGATTGTTAGATGGAAAGCCTAGAATGCAATATTGGTGGGGTTAAATCTATCAACTGCTTATCTCACATGACCACATACACCTTTGGTAGTACCAATGGTTAGCTCCTTACCACATTTCAATTTAAAAAAATAAAACCGATGATGATACAGGCGAATGATTGTTAGATGGAAAGCCTAGAATGCAATATTGGTGGGGTTAAATCTATCAACTGCTTATCTCACATGACCACATACACCTTTGGTAGTACCAATGGTTAGCCCCTTACCACATTTCAATTTTTTTAAAAAGTGAAACCGATGATGATACAGGCGAATGATTGTTAGATGGAAAGCCTAGAATGCAATATTGGAGGGGTTAATTCTATCAACTGCTTATCTCATATGACCACATACACCTTTGGTAGTACCAATGGTTTGCCCCTTACCACATTTCAATTTTTTTTAAAAAAGTGAAACCGATGATGATACAGGCGAATGATTGTTAGATGGAAAGCCTAGAATGCAATATTGGTGGGGTTAATTCTATCAACTGCTTATCTCACATGACCACATACACCTTTGGTAGTACCAATGGTTAGCCCCTTACCACATTTCAATTTAAAAATAATAAAAAGTGAAACCGATGATGATACAGGCGAATGATTGCTAGATGGAAAGCCTAGAATGCAATATTGGTGGGGTTAATTCTATCAACTGCTTATCTCACATGACCACATACACCTTTGGTAGTACCAATGGTTAGCCCCTTACCACATTTCAATTTAAAAAAAAAGTGAAACCGATGATGATACAGGCGAATGATTGTTAGATGGAAAGCCTAGAATGCAATATTGGTGGGGTTAATTCTATCAACTGCTTATCTCACATGACCACATACACCTTTGGTAGTACCAATGGTTAGCCCCTTACCACATTTCAATTAAAAAAAATAAAACCGATGATGATACAGGCGAATGATTGTTAGATGGAAAGCCTAGAATGCAATATTGGTGGGGTTAATTCTATCAACTGCTTATCTCACATGACCACATACACCTTTGGTAGTACCAATGGTTAGCTCCTTACCACTTTTCAATTTAAAAAAAAAGAAGTGAAACCGATGATGATACAGGCGAATGATTGTTAGATGGAAAGCCTAGAATGCAATATTGGTGGGGTTAATTCTATCAACTGCTTATCTCACATGACCACATACACCTTTGGTAGTACCAATGGTTAGCCCCTTACCACATTTCAATTTAAAAATAATAAAAAGTGAAACCGATGATGATACAGGCGAATGATTGTTAGATGGAAAGCCTAGAATGCAATATTGGTGGGGTTAATTCTATCAACTGCTTATCTCACATGACCACATACACCTTTGGTAGTACCAATGGTTAGCCCCTTACCACATTTCAATTTAAAAATAATAAAAAGTGAAACCTATGATGATACAGGCGAATGATTGCTAGATGGAAAGCCTAGAATGCAATATTGGTGGGGTTAATTCTATCAACTGCTTATCTCACATGACCACATACACCTTTGGTAGTACCAATGGTTAGCCGCTTACCACATTTCAATTTAAAAAAATAAAACCGATGATGATACAGGCGAATGATTGTTAGATGGAAAGCCTAGAATGCAATATTTGTGGGGTTAATTCTATCAACTGCTTATCTCACATGACCACACACACCTTTGGTAGTACCAATGGTTAGCCCCTTACCACATTTCAATTTTAAAAAAAAGTGAAACCGATGATGATACAGGCGAATGATTGTTAGATGGAAAGCCTAGAATGCAATATTGGTGGGGTTAAATCTATCAACTGCTTATCTCACATGACCACATACACCTTTGGTAGTACCAATGGTTAGCTCCTTACCACATTTCAATTTAAAAAAATAAAACCGATGATGATACAGGCGAATGATTGTTAGATGGAAAGCCTAGAATGCAATATTGGTGGGGTTAAATCTATCAACTGCTTATCTCACATGACCACATACACCTTTGGTAGTACCAATGGTTAGCCCCTTACCACATTTCAATTTTTTAAAAAAGTGAAACCGATGATGATACAGGCGAATGATTGTTAGATGGAAAGCCTAGAATGCAATATTGGAGGGGTTAATTCTATCAACTGCTTATCTCACATGACCACATACACCTTTGGTAGTACCAATGGTTTGCCCCTTACCACATTTCAATTTTTTTTTAAAAAGTGAAACCGATGATGATACAGGCGAATGATTGTTAGATGGAAAGCCTAGAATGCAATATTGGTGGGGTTAATTCTATCAACTGCTTATCTCACATGACCACATACACCTTTGGTAGTACCAATGGTTAGCCCCTTACCACATTTCAATTTAAAAATAATAAAAAGTGAAACCGATGATGATACAGGCGAATGATTGCTAGATGGAAAGCCTAGAATGCAATATTGGTGGGGTTAATTCTATCAACTGCTTATCTCACATGACCACATACACCTTTGGTAGTACCAATGGTTAGCCCCTTACCACATTTCAATTTTAAAAAAAAGTGAAACCGATGATGATACAGGCGAATGATTGTTAGATGGAAAGCCTAGAATGCAATATTGGTGGGGTTAATTCTATCAACTGCTTATCTCACATGACCACATACACCTTTGGTAGTACCAATGGTTAGCCCCTTACCACATTTCAATTAAAAAAAATAAAACCGATGATGATACAGGCGAATGATTGTTAGATGGAAAGCCTAGAATGCAATATTGGTGGGGTTAATTCTATCAACTGCTTATCTCACATGACCACATACACCTTTGGTAGTACCAATGGTTAGCTCCTTACCACATTTCAATTTAAAAAAAAAGAAGTGAAACCGATGATGATACAGGCGAATGATTGTTAGATGGAAAGCCTAGAATGCAATATTGGTGGGGTTAATTCTATCAACTGCTTATCTCACATGACCACATACACCTTTGGTAGTACCAATGGTTAGCTCCTTACCACTTTTCAATTTAAAAAAAAAGAAGTGAAACCGATGATGATACAGGCGAATGATTGTTAGATGGAAAGCCTAGAATGCAATATTGGTGGGGTTAATTCTATCAACTGCTTATCTCACATGACCACATACACCTTTGGTAGTACCAATGGTTAGCTCCTTACCACATTTCAATTTAAAAAAAAAGAAGTGAAACCGATGATGATACAGGCGAATGATTGTTAGATGGAAAGCCTAGAATGCAATATTGGTGGGGTTAATTCTATCAACTGCTTATCTCACATGACCACATACACCTTTGGTAGTACCAATGGTTAGCTCCTTACCACATTTCAATTTAAAAAAAAAAGAAGTGAAACCGATGATGATACAGGCGAATGATTGTTAGATGGAAAGCCTAGAATGCAATATTGGTGGGGTTAATTCTATCAACTGCTTATCTCACATGACCACATACACCTTTGGTAGTACCAATGGTTAGCCCCTTACCACATTTCAATTAAAAAAAATAAAACCGATGATGATACAGGCGAATGATTGTTAGATGGAAAGCCTAGAATGCAATATTGGTGGGGTTAATTCTATCAACTGCTTATCTCACATGACCACATACACCTTTGGTAGTACCAATGGTTAGCCGCTTACCACATTTCAATTTAAAAAAATAAAACCGATGATGATACAGGCGAATGATTGTTAGATGGAAAGCCTAGAATGCAATATTGGTGGGGTTAATTCTATCAACTGCTTATCTCACATGACCACATACACCTTTGGTAGTACCAATGGTTAGCCCCTTACCACATTTCAATTTAAAAATAATAAAAAGTGAAACCGATGATGATACAGGCGAATGATTGCTAGATGGAAAGCCTAGAATGCAATATTGGTGGGGTTAATTCTATCAACTGCTTATCTCACATGACCACATACACCTTTGGTAGTACCAATGGTTAGCCCCTTACCACATTTCAATTTTAAAAAAAAGTGAAACCGATGATGATACAGGCGAATGATTGTTAGATGGAAAGCCTAGAATGCAATATTGGTGGGGTTAATTCTATCAACTGCTTATCTCACATGACCACACACACCTTTGGTAGTACCAATGGTTAGCCCCTTACCACATTTCAATTTTTAAAAAAAGTGAAACCGATGATGATACAGGCGAATGATTGTTAGATGGAAAGCCTAGAATGCAATATTGGAGGGGTTAATTCTATCAACTGCTTATCTCACATGACCACATACACCTTTGGTAGTACCAATGGTTAGCCCCTTACCACATTTCAATTTAAAAATAATAAAAAGTGAAACCTATGATGATACAGGCGAATGATTGCTAGATGGAAAGCCTAGAATGCAATATTGGTGGGGTTAATTCTATCAACTGCTTATCTCACATGACCACATACACCTTTGGTAGTACCAATGGTTAGCCGCTTACCACATTTCAATTTAAAAAAATAAAACCGATGATGATACAGGCGAATGATTGTTAGATGGAAAGCCTAGAATGCAATATTTGTGGGGTTAATTCTATCAACTGCTTATCTCACATGACCACACACACCTTTGGTAGTACCAATGGTTAGCCCCTTACCACATTTCAATTTTAAAAAAAAGTGAAACCGATGATGATACAGGCGAATGATTGTTAGATGGAAAGCCTAGAATGCAATATTGGTGGGGTTAAATCTATCAACTGCTTATCTCACATGACCACATACACCTTTGGTAGTACCAATGGTTAGCTCCTTACCACATTTCAATTTAAAAAAATAAAACCGATGATGATACAGGCGAATGATTGTTAGATGGAAAGCCTAGAATGCAATATTGGTGGGGTTAAATCTATCAACTGCTTATCTCACATGACCACATACACCTTTGGTAGTACCAATGGTTAGCTCCTTACCACATTTCAATTTAAAAAAATAAAACCGATGATGATACAGGCGAATGATTGTTAGATGGAAAGCCTAGAATGCAATATTGGTGGGGTTAAATCTATCAACTGCTTATCTCACATGACCACATACACCTTTGGTAGTACCAATGGTTAGCCCCTTACCACATTTCAATTTTTTTAAAAAGTGAAACCGATGATGATACAGGCGAATGATTGTTAGATGGAAAGCCTAGAATGCAATATTGGAGGGGTTAATTCTATCAACTGCTTATCTCATATGACCACATACACCTTTGGTAGTACCAATGGTTTGCCCCTTACCACATTTCAATTTTTTTTAAAAAAGTGAAACCGATGATGATACAGGCGAATGATTGTTAGATGGAAAGCCTAGAATGCAATATTGGTGGGGTTAATTCTATCAACTGCTTATCTCACATGACCACATACACCTTTGGTAGTACCAATGGTTAGCCCCTTACCACATTTCAATTTAAAAATAATAAAAAGTGAAACCGATGATGATACAGGCGAATGATTGCTAGATGGAAAGCCTAGAATGCAATATTGGTGGGGTTAATTCTATCAACTGCTTATCTCACATGACCACATACACCTTTGGTAGTACCAATGGTTAGCCCCTTACCACATTTCAATTTAAAAAAAAAGTGAAACCGATGATGATACAGGCGAATGATTGTTAGATGGAAAGCCTAGAATGCAATATTGGTGGGGTTAATTCTATCAACTGCTTATCTCACATGACCACATACACCTTTGGTAGTACCAATGGTTAGCCCCTTACCACATTTCAATTA
This sequence comes from Dysidea avara, assembly GCF_963678975.1. Taxonomy (NCBI): domain Eukaryota; kingdom Metazoa; phylum Porifera; class Demospongiae; order Dictyoceratida; family Dysideidae; genus Dysidea; species Dysidea avara. The sequence goes on along the minus strand of NW_027078141.1, from coordinate 37,293 downwards.
AAAAAAATAAAACCGATGATGATACAGGCGAATGATTGTTAGATGGAAAGCCTAGAATGCAATATTGGTGGGGTTAATTCTATCAACTGCTTATCTCACATGACCACATACACCTTTGGTAGTACCAATGGTTAGCTCCTTACCACTTTTCAATTTAAAAAAAAAGAAGTGAAACCGATGATGATACAGGCGAATGATTGTTAGATGGAAAGCCTAGAATGCAATATTGGTGGGGTTAATTCTATCAACTGCTTATCTCACATGACCACATACACCTTTGGTAGTACCAATGGTTAGCCCCTTACCACATTTCAATTTAAAAATAATAAAAAGTGAAACCGATGATGATACAGGCGAATGATTGTTAGATGGAAAGCCTAGAATGCAATATTGGTGGGGTTAATTCTATCAACTGCTTATCTCACATGACCACATACACCTTTGGTAGTACCAATGGTTAGCCCCTTACCACATTTCAATTTAAAAATAATAAAAAGTGAAACCTATGATGATACAGGCGAATGATTGCTAGATGGAAAGCCTAGAATGCAATATTGGTGGGGTTAATTCTATCAACTGCTTATCTCACATGACCACATACACCTTTGGTAGTACCAATGGTTAGCCGCTTACCACATTTCAATTTAAAAAAATAAAACCGATGATGATACAGGCGAATGATTGTTAGATGGAAAGCCTAGAATGCAATATTTGTGGGGTTAATTCTATCAACTGCTTATCTCACATGACCACACACACCTTTGGTAGTACCAATGGTTAGCCCCTTACCACATTTCAATTTTAAAAAAAAGTGAAACCGATGATGATACAGGCGAATGATTGTTAGATGGAAAGCCTAGAATGCAATATTGGTGGGGTTAAATCTATCAACTGCTTATCTCACATGACCACATACACCTTTGGTAGTACCAATGGTTAGCTCCTTACCACATTTCAATTTAAAAAAATAAAACCGATGATGATACAGGCGAATGATTGTTAGATGGAAAGCCTAGAATGCAATATTGGTGGGGTTAAATCTATCAACTGCTTATCTCACATGACCACACACACCTTTGGTAGTACCAATGGTTAGCCCCTTACCACATTTCAATTTTTTAAAAAAGTGAAACCGATGATGATACAGGCGAATGATTGTTAGATGGAAAGCCTAGAATGCAATATTGGAGGGGTTAATTCTATCAACTGCTTATCTCACATGACCACACACACCTTTGGTAGTACCAATGGTTTGCCCCTTACCACATTTCAATTTTTTTTTTAAAAAGTGAAACCGATGATGATACAGGCGAATGATTGTTAGATGGAAAGCCTAGAATGCAATATTGGTGGGGTTAATTCTATCAACTGCTTATCTCACATGACCACATACACCTTTGGTAGTACCAATGGTTAGCTCCTTACCACATTTCAATTTAAAAAAAAAAGAAGTGAAACCGATGATGATACAGGCGAATGATTGTTAGATGGAAAGCCTAGAATGCAATATTGGTGGGGTTAATTCTATCAACTGCTTATCTCACATGACCACATACACCTTTGGTAGTACCAATGGTTAGCCCCTTACCACATTTCAATTAAAAATAATAAAACCGATGATGATACAGGCGAATGATTGTTAGATGGAAAGCCTAGAATGCAATATTGGTGGGGTTAATTCTATCAACTGCTTATCTCACATGACCACATACACCTTTGGTAGTACCAATGGTTAGCTCCTTACCACTTTTCAATTTAAAAAAAAAGAAGTGAAACCGATGATGATACAGGCGAATGATTGTTAGATGGAAAGCCTAGAATGCAATATTGGTGGGGTTAATTCTATCAACTGCTTATCTCACATGACCACATACACCTTTGGTAGTACCAATGGTTAGCCCCTTACCACATTTCAATTTAAAAATAATAAAAAGTGAAACCGATGATGATACAGGCGAATGATTGTTAGATGGAAAGCCTAGAATGCAATATTGGTGGGGTTAATTCTATCAACTGCTTATCTCACATGACCACATACACCTTTGGTAGTACCAATGGTTAGCTCCTAACCACATTTCAATTTAAAAAAATAAAACCGATGATGATACAGGCGAATGATTGTTAGATGGAAAGCCTAGAATGCAATATTGGTGGGGTTAATTCTATCAACTGCTTATCTCACATGACCACATACACCTTTGGTAGTACCAATGGTTAGCTCCTTACCACATTTCAATTTAAAAAAAAAGAAGTGAAACCGATGATGATACAGGCGAATGATTGTTAGATGGAAAGCCTAGAATGCAATATTGGTGGGGTTAATTCTATCAACTGCTTATCTCACATGACCACATACACCTTTGGTAGTACCAATGGTTAGCCCCTTACCACATTTCAATTAAAAAAAATAAAACCGATGATGATACAGGCGAATGATTGTTAGATGGAAAGCCTAGAATGCAATATTGGTGGGGTTAATTCTATCAACTGCTTATCTCACATGACCACATACACCTTTGGTAGTACCAATGGTTAGCCGCTTACCACATTTCAATTTAAAAAAATAAAACCGATGATGATACAGGCGAATGATTGTTAGATGGAAAGCCTAGAATGCAATATTGGTGGGGTTAATTCTATCAACTGCTTATCTCACATGACCACATACACCTTTGGTAGTACCAATGGTTAGCCCCTTACCACATTTCAATTTAAAAATAATAAAAAGTGAAACCGATGATGATACAGGCGAATGATTGCTAGATGGAAAGCCTAGAATGCAATATTGGTGGGGTTAATTCTATCAACTGCTTATCTCACATGACCACATACACCTTTGGTAGTACCAATGGTTAGCCCCTTACCACATTTCAATTTTAAAAAAAAGTGAAACCGATGATGATACAGGCGAATGATTGTTAGATGGAAAGCCTAGAATGCAATATTGGTGGGGTTAATTCTATCAACTGCTTATCTCACATGACCACACACACCTTTGGTAGTACCAATGGTTAGCCCCTTACCACATTTCAATTTTTAAAAAAAGTGAAACCGATGATGATACAGGCGAATGATTGTTAGATGGAAAGCCTAGAATGCAATATTGGAGGGGTTAATTCTATCAACTGCTTATCTCACATGACCACATACACCTTTGGTAGTACCAATGGTTAGCCCCTTACCACATTTCAATTTAAAAATAATAAAAAGTGAAACCTATGATGATACAGGCGAATGATTGCTAGATGGAAAGCCTAGAATGCAATATTGGTGGGGTTAATTCTATCAACTGCTTATCTCACATGACCACATACACCTTTGGTAGTACCAATGGTTAGCCGCTTACCACATTTCAATTTAAAAAAATAAAACCGATGATGATACAGGCGAATGATTGTTAGATGGAAAGCCTAGAATGCAATATTTGTGGGGTTAATTCTATCAACTGCTTATCTCACATGACCACACACACCTTTGGTAGTACCAATGGTTAGCCCCTTACCACATTTCAATTTTAAAAAAAAGTGAAACCGATGATGATACAGGCGAATGATTGTTAGATGGAAAGCCTAGAATGCAATATTGGTGGGGTTAAATCTATCAACTGCTTATCTCACATGACCACATACACCTTTGGTAGTACCAATGGTTAGCTCCTTACCACATTTCAATTTAAAAAAATAAAACCGATGATGATACAGGCGAATGATTGTTAGATGGAAAGCCTAGAATGCAATATTGGTGGGGTTAAATCTATCAACTGCTTATCTCACATGACCACATACACCTTTGGTAGTACCAATGGTTAGCTCCTTACCACATTTCAATTTAAAAAAATAAAACCGATGATGATACAGGCGAATGATTGTTAGATGGAAAGCCTAGAATGCAATATTGGTGGGGTTAAATCTATCAACTGCTTATCTCACATGACCACATACACCTTTGGTAGTACCAATGGTTAGCCCCTTACCACATTTCAATTTTTTTAAAAAGTGAAACCGATGATGATACAGGCGAATGATTGTTAGATGGAAAGCCTAGAATGCAATATTGGAGGGGTTAATTCTATCAACTGCTTATCTCATATGACCACATACACCTTTGGTAGTACCAATGGTTTGCCCCTTACCACATTTCAATTTTTTTTTAAAAAAGTGAAACCGATGATGATACAGGCGAATGATTGTTAGATGGAAAGCCTAGAATGCAATATTGGTGGGGTTAATTCTATCAACTGCTTATCTCACATGACCACATACACCTTTGGTAGTACCAATGGTTAGCCCCTTACCACATTTCAATTTAAAAATAATAAAAAGTGAAACCGATGATGATACAGGCGAATGATTGCTAGATGGAAAGCCTAGAATGCAATATTGGTGGGGTTAATTCTATCAACTGCTTATCTCACATGACCACATACACCTTTGGTAGTACCAATGGTTAGCCCCTTACCACATTTCAATTTAAAAATAATAAAAAGTGAAACCTATGATGATACAGGCGAATGATTGCTAGATGGAAAGCCTAGAATGCAATATTGGTGGGGTTAATTCTATCAACTGCTTATCTCACATGACCACATACACCTTTGGTAGTACCAATGGTTAGCCGCTTACCACATTTCAATTTAAAAAAATAAAACCGATGATGATACAGGCGAATGATTGTTAGATGGAAAGCCTAGAATGCAATATTTGTGGGGTTAATTCTATCAACTGCTTATCTCACATGACCACACACACCTTTGGTAGTACCAATGGTTAGCCCCTTACCACATTTCAATTTTAAAAAAAAGTGAAACCGATGATGATACAGGCGAATGATTGTTAGATGGAAAGCCTAGAATGCAATATTGGTGGGGTTAAATCTATCAACTGCTTATCTCACATGACCACATACACCTTTGGTAGTACCAATGGTTAGCTCCTTACCACATTTCAATTTAAAAAAATAAAACCGATGATGATACAGGCGAATGATTGTTAGATGGAAAGCCTAGAATGCAATATTGGTGGGGTTAAATCTATCAACTGCTTATCTCACATGACCACATACACCTTTGGTAGTACCAATGGTTAGCTCCTTACCACATTTCAATTTAAAAAAATAAAACCGATGATGATACAGGCGAATGATTGTTAGATGGAAAGCCTAGAATGCAATATTGGTGGGGTTAAATCTATCAACTGCTTATCTCACATGACCACATACACCTTTGGTAGTACCAATGGTTAGCCCCTTACCACATTTCAATTTTTTTAAAAAGTGAAACCGATGATGATACAGGCGAATGATTGTTAGATGGAAAGCCTAGAATGCAATATTGGAGGGGTTAATTCTATCAACTGCTTATCTCATATGACCACATACACCTTTGGTAGTACCAATGGTTTGCCCCTTACCACATTTCAATTTTTTTTTAAAAAAGTGAAACCGATGATGATACAGGCGAATGATTGTTAGATGGAAAGCCTAGAATGCAATATTGGTGGGGTTAATTCTATCAACTGCTTATCTCACATGACCACATACACCTTTGGTAGTACCAATGGTTAGCCCCTTACCACATTTCAATTTAAAAATAATAAAAAGTGAAACCGATGATGATACAGGCGAATGATTGCTAGATGGAAAGCCTAGAATGCAATATTGGTGGGGTTAATTCTATCAACTGCTTATCTCACATGACCACATACACCTTTGGTAGTACCAATGGTTAGCCCCTTACCACATTTCAATTTAAAAAAAAAGTGAAACCGATGATGATACAGGCGAATGATTGTTAGATGGAAAGCCTAGAATGCAATATTGGTGGGGTTAATTCTATCAACTGCTTATCTCACATGACCACATACACCTTTGGTAGTACCAATGGTTAGCCCCTTACCACATTTCAATTAAAAAAAATAAAACCGATGATGATACAGGCGAATGATTGTTAGATGGAAAGCCTAGAATGCAATATTGGTGGGGTTAATTCTATCAACTGCTTATCTCACATGACCACATACACCTTTGGTAGTACCAATGGTTAGCTCCTTACCACTTTTCAATTTAAAAAAAAAGAAGTGAAACCGATGATGATACAGGCGAATGATTGTTAGATGGAAAGCCTAGAATGCAATATTGGTGGGGTTAATTCTATCAACTGCTTATCTCACATGACCACATACACCTTTGGTAGTACCAATGGTTAGCCCCTTACCACATTTCAATTTAAAAATAATAAAAAGTGAAACCGATGATGATACAGGCGAATGATTGTTAGATGGAAAGCCTAGAATGCAATATTGGTGGGGTTAATTCTATCAACTGCTTATCTCACATGACCACATACACCTTTGGTAGTACCAATGGTTAGCCCCTTACCACATTTCAATTTAAAAATAATAAAAAGTGAAACCTATGATGATACAGGCGAATGATTGCTAGATGGAAAGCCTAGAATGCAATATTGGTGGGGTTAATTCTATCAACTGCTTATCTCACATGACCACATACACCTTTGGTAGTACCAATGGTTAGCCGCTTACCACATTTCAATTTAAAAAAATAAAACCGATGATGATACAGGCGAATGATTGTTAGATGGAAAGCCTAGAATGCAATATTTGTGGGGTTAATTCTATCAACTGCTTATCTCACATGACCACACACACCTTTGGTAGTACCAATGGTTAGCCCCTTACCACATTTCAATTTTAAAAAAAAGTGAAACCGATGATGATACAGGCGAATGATTGTTAGATGGAAAGCCTAGAATGCAATATTGGTGGGGTTAAATCTATCAACTGCTTATCTCACATGACCACATACACCTTTGGTAGTACCAATGGTTAGCTCCTTACCACATTTCAATTTAAAAAAATAAAACCGATGATGATACAGGCGAATGATTGTTAGATGGAAAGCCTAGAATGCAATATTGGTGGGGTTAAATCTATCAACTGCTTATCTCACATGACCACATACACCTTTGGTAGTACCAATGGTTAGCCCCTTACCACATTTCAATTTTTTAAAAAAGTGAAACCGATGATGATACAGGCGAATGATTGTTAGATGGAAAGCCTAGAATGCAATATTGGAGGGGTTAATTCTATCAACTGCTTATCTCACATGACCACATACACCTTTGGTAGTACCAATGGTTTGCCCCTTACCACATTTCAATTTTTTTTTTAAAAAGTGAAACCGATGATGATACAGGCGAATGATTGTTAGATGGAAAGCCTAGAATGCAATATTGGTGGGGTTAATTCTATCAACTGCTTATCTCACATGACCACATACACCTTTGGTAGTACCAATGGTTAGCTCCTTACCACATTTCAATTTAAAAAAAAAAGAAGTGAAACCGATGATGATACAGGCGAATGATTGTTAGATGGAAAGCCTAGAATGCAATATTGGTGGGGTTAATTCTATCAACTGCTTATCTCACATGACCACATACACCTTTGGTAGTACCAATGGTTAGCCCCTTACCACATTTCAATTAAAAATAATAAAACCGATGATGATACAGGCGAATGATTGTTAGATGGAAAGCCTAGAATGCAATATTGGTGGGGTTAATTCTATCAACTGCTTATCTCACATGACCACATACACCTTTGGTAGTACCAATGGTTAGCTCCTTACCACTTTTCAATTTAAAAAAAAAGAAGTGAAACCGATGATGATACAGGCGAATGATTGTTAGATGGAAAGCCTAGAATGCAATATTGGTGGGGTTAATTCTATCAACTGCTTATCTCACATGACCACATACACCTTTGGTAGTACCAATGGTTAGCCCCTTACCACATTTCAATTTAAAAATAATAAAAAGTGAAACCGATGATGATACAGGCGAATGATTGTTAGATGGAAAGCCTAGAATGCAATATTGGTGGGGTTAATTCTATCAACTGCTTATCTCACATGACCACATACACCTTTGGTAGTACCAATGGTTAGCTCCTAACCACATTTCAATTTAAAAAAATAAAACCGATGATGATACAGGCGAATGATTGTTAGATGGAAAGCCTAGAATGCAATATTGGTGGGGTTAATTCTATCAACTGCTTATCTCACATGACCACATACACCTTTGGTAGTACCAATGGTTAGCTCCTTACCACTTTTCAATTTAAAAAAAAAGAAGTGAAACCGATGATGATACAGGCGAATGATTGTTAGATGGAAAGCCTAGAATGCAATATTGGTGGGGTTAATTCTATCAACTGCTTATCTCACATGACCACATACACCTTTGGTAGTACCAATGGTTAGCTCCTTACCACATTTCAATTTAAAAAAAAAAGAAGTGAAACCGATGATGATACAGGCGAATGATTGTTAGATGGAAAGCCTAGAATGCAATATTGGTGGGGTTAATTCTATCAACTGCTTATCTCACATGACCACATACACCTTTGGTAGTACCAATGGTTAGCCGCTTACCACATTTCAATTTAAAAAAATAAAACCGATGATGATACAGGCGAATGATTGTTAGATGGAAAGCCTAGAATGCAATATTGGTGGGGTTAATTCTATCAACTGCTTATCTCACATGACCACATACACCTTTGGTAGTACCAATGGTTAGCCCCTTACCACATTTCAATTTAAAAATAATAAAAAGTGAAACCGATGATGATACAGGCGAATGATTGCTAGATGGAAAGCCTAGAATGCAATATTGGTGGGGTTAATTCTATCAACTGCTTATCTCACATGACCACATACACCTTTGGTAGTACCAATGGTTAGCCCCTTACCACATTTCAATTTTAAAAAAAAGTGAAACCGATGATGATACAGGCGAATGATTGTTAGATGGAAAGCCTAGAATGCAATATTGGTGGGGTTAATTCTATCAACTGCTTATCTCACATGACCACATACACCTTTGGTAGTACCAATGGTTAGCCGCTTACCACATTTCAATTTAAAAAAATAAAACCGATGATGATACAGGCGAATGATTGTTAGATGGAAAGCCTAGAATGCAATATTGGTGGGGTTAATTCTATCAACTGCTTATCTCACATGACCACATACACCTTTGGTAGTACCAATGGTTAGCCCCTTACCACATTTCAATTTAAAAATAATAAAAAGTGAAACCGATGATGATACAGGCGAATGATTGCTAGATGGAAAGCCTAGAATGCAATATTGGTGGGGTTAATTCTATCAACTGCTTATCTCACATGACCACATACACCTTTGGTAGTACCAATGGTTAGCCCCTTACCACATTTCAATTTTAAAAAAAAGTGAAACCGATGATGATACAGGCGAATGATTGTTAGATGGAAAGCCTAGAATGCAATATTGGTGGGGTTAATTCTATCAACTGCTTATCTCACATGACCACACACACCTTTGGTAGTACCAATGGTTAGCCCCTTACCACATTTCAATTTTTAAAAAAAGTGAAACCGATGATGATACAGGCGAATGATTGTTAGATGGAAAGCCTAGAATGCAATATTGGAGGGGTTAATTCTATCAACTGCTTATCTCACATGACCACATACACCTTTGGTAGTACCAATGGTTAGCCCCTTACCACATTTCAATTTAAAAATAATAAAAAGTGAAACCGATGATGATACAGGCGAATGATTGTTAGATGGAAAGCCTAGAATGCAATATTGGAGGGGTTAATTCTATCAACTGCTTATCTCACATGACCACATACACCTTTGGTAGTACCAATGGTTAGCCCCTTACCACATTTCAATTTTAAAAAAAAAGTGAAACCGATGATGATACAGGCGAATGATTGTTAGATGGAAAGCCTAGAATGCAATATTGGTGGGGTTAATTCTATCAACTGCTTATCTCACATGACCACATACACCTTTGGTAGTACCAATGGTTAGCCGCTTACCACATTTCAATTTAAAAAAATAAAACCGATGATGATACAGGCGAATGATTGTTAGATGGAAAGCCTAGAATGCAATATTTGTGGGGTTAATTCTATCAACTGCTTATCTCACATGACCACACACACCTTTGGTAGTACCAATGGTTAGCCCCTTACCACATTTCAATTTAAAAAAAAAGTGAAACCGATGATGATACAGGCGAATGATTGTTAGATGGAAAGCCTAGAATGCAATATTGGTGGGGTTAAATCTATCAACTGCTTATCTCACATGACCACATACACCTTTGGTAGTACCAATGGTTAGCTCCTTACCACATTTCAATTTAAAAAAATAAAACCGATGATGATACAGGCGAATGATTGTTAGATGGAAAGCCTAGAATGCAATATTGGTGGGGTTAAATCTATCAACTGCTTATCTCACATGACCACATACACCTTTGGTAGTACCAATGGTTAGCCCCTTACCACATTTCAATTTTTTTAAAAAGTGAAACCGATGATGATACAGGCGAATGATTGTTAGATGGAAAGCCTAGAATGCAATATTGGAGGGGTTAATTCTATCAACTGCTTATCTCATATGACCACATACACCTTTGGTAGTACCAATGGTTTGCCCCTTACCACATTTCAATTTTTTTTTAAAAAAGTGAAACCGATGATGATACAGGCGAATGATTGTTAGATGGAAAGCCTAGAATGCAATATTGGTGGGGTTAATTCTATCAACTGCTTATCTCACATGACCACATACACCTTTGGTAGTACCAATGGTTAGCCCCTTACCACATTTCAATTTAAAAATAATAAAAAGTGAAACCGATGATGATACAGGCGAATGATTGCTAGATGGAAAGCCTAGAATGCAATATTGGTGGGGTTAATTCTATCAACTGCTTATCTCACATGACCACATACACCTTTGGTAGTACCAATGGTTAGCCCCTTACCACATTTCAATTTAAAAAAAAAGTGAAACCGATGATGATACAGGCGAATGATTGTTAGATGGAAAGCCTAGAATGCAATATTGGTGGGGTTAATTCTATCAACTGCTTATCTCACATGACCACATACACCTTTGGTAGTACCAATGGTTAGCCCCTTACCACATTTCAATTAAAAAAAATAAAACCGATGATGATACAGGCGAATGATTGTTAGATGGAAAGCCTAGAATGCAATATTGGTGGGGTTAATTCTATCAACTGCTTATCTCACATGACCACATACACCTTTGGTAGTACCAATGGTTAGCTCCTTACCACTTTTCAATTTAAAAAAAAAGAAGTGAAACCGATGATGATACAGGCGAATGATTGTTAGATGGAAAGCCTAGAATGCAATATTGGTGGGGTTAATTCTATCAACTGCTTATCTCACATGACCACATACACCTTTGGTAGTACCAATGGTTAGCCCCTTACCACATTTCAATTTAAAAATAATAAAAAGTGAAACCGATGATGATACAGGCGAATGATTGTTAGATGGAAAGCCTAGAATGCAATATTGGTGGGGTTAATTCTATCAACTGCTTATCTCACATGACCACATACACCTTTGGTAGTACCAATGGTTAGCCCCTTACCACATTTCAATTTAAAAATAATAAAAAGTGAAACCTATGATGATACAGGCGAATGATTGCTAGATGGAAAGCCTAGAATGCAATATTGGTGGGGTTAATTCTATCAACTGCTTATCTCACATGACCACATACACCTTTGGTAGTACCAATGGTTAGCCGCTTACCACATTTCAATTTAAAAAAATAAAACCGATGATGATACAGGCGAATGATTGTTAGATGGAAAGCCTAGAATGCAATATTTGTGGGGTTAATTCTATCAACTGCTTATCTCACATGACCACACACACCTTTGGTAGTACCAATGGTTAGCCCCTTACCACATTTCAATTTTAAAAAAAAGTGAAACCGATGATGATACAGGCGAATGATTGTTAGATGGAAAGCCTAGAATGCAATATTGGTGGGGTTAAATCTATCAACTGCTTATCTCACATGACCACATACACCTTTGGTAGTACCAATGGTTAGCTCCTTACCACATTTCAATTTAAAAAAATAAAACCGATGATGATACAGGCGAATGATTGTTAGATGGAAAGCCTAGAATGCAATATTGGTGGGGTTAAATCTATCAACTGCTTATCTCACATGACCACATACACCTTTGGTAGTACCAATGGTTAGCCCCTTACCACATTTCAATTTTTTAAAAAAGTGAAACCGATGATGATACAGGCGAATGATTGTTAGATGGAAAGCCTAGAATGCAATATTGGAGGGGTTAATTCTATCAACTGCTTATCTCACATGACCACATACACCTTTGGTAGTACCAATGGTTTGCCCCTTACCACATTTCAATTTTTTTTTTAAAAAGTGAAACCGATGATGATACAGGCGAATGATTGTTAGATGGAAAGCCTAGAATGCAATATTGGTGGGGTTAATTCTATCAACTGCTTATCTCACATGACCACATACACCTTTGGTAGTACCAATGGTTAGCCCCTTACCACATTTCAATTTTAAAAAAAAGTGAAACCGATGATGATACAGGCGAATGATTGTTAGATGGAAAGCCTAGAATGCAATATTGGTGGGGTTAATTCTATCAACTGCTTATCTCACATGACCACATACACCTTTGGTAGTACCAATGGTTAGCCCCTTACCACATTTCAATTAAAAAAAATAAAACCGATGATGATACAGGCGAATGATTGTTAGATGGAAAGCCTAGAATGCAATATTGGTGGGGTTAATTCTATCAACTGCTTATCTCACATGACCACATACACCTTTGGTAGTACCAATGGTTAGCTCCTTACCACATTTCAATTTAAAAAAAAAGAAGTGAAACCGATGATGATACAGGCGAATGATTGTTAGATGGAAAGCCTAGAATGCAATATTGGTGGGGTTAATTCTATCAACTGCTTATCTCACATGACCACATACACCTTTGGTAGTACCAATGGTTAGCTCCTTACCACTTTTCAATTTAAAAAAAAAGAAGTGAAACCGATGATGATACAGGCGAATGATTGTTAGATGGAAAGCCTAGAATGCAATATTGGTGGGGTTAATTCTATCAACTGCTTATCTCACATGACCACATACACCTTTGGTAGTACCAATGGTTAGCTCCTTACCACATTTCAATTTAAAAAAAAAGAAGTGAAACCGATGATGATACAGGCGAATGATTGTTAGATGGAAAGCCTAGAATGCAATATTGGTGGGGTTAATTCTATCAACTGCTTATCTCACATGACCACATACACCTTTGGTAGTACCAATGGTTAGCTCCTTACCACATTTCAATTTAAAAAAAAAGAAGTGAAACCGATGATGATACAGGCGAATGATTGTTAGATGGAAAGCCTAGAATGCAATATTGGTGGGGTTAATTCTATCAACTGCTTATCTCACATGACCACATACACCTTTGGTAGTACCAATGGTTAGCCCCTTACCACATTTCAATTAAAAAAAATAAAACCGATGATGATACAGGCGAATGATTGTTAGATGGAAAGCCTAGAATGCAATATTGGTGGGGTTAATTCTATCAACTGCTTATCTCACATGACCACATACACCTTTGGTAGTACCAATGGTTAGCCGCTTACCACATTTCAATTTAAAAAAATAAAACCGATGATGATACAGGCGAATGATTGTTAGATGGAAAGCCTAGAATGCAATATTGGTGGGGTTAATTCTATCAACTGCTTATCTCACATGACCACATACACCTTTGGTAGTACCAATGGTTAGCCCCTTACCACATTTCAATTTAAAAATAATAAAAAGTGAAACCGATGATGATACAGGCGAATGATTGCTAGATGGAAAGCCTAGAATGCAATATTGGTGGGGTTAATTCTATCAACTGCTTATCTCACATGACCACATACACCTTTGGTAGTACCAATGGTTAGCCCCTTACCACATTTCAATTTTAAAAAAAAGTGAAACCGATGATGATACAGGCGAATGATTGTTAGATGGAAAGCCTAGAATGCAATATTGGTGGGGTTAATTCTATCAACTGCTTATCTCACATGACCACACACACCTTTGGTAGTACCAATGGTTAGCCCCTTACCACATTTCAATTTTTAAAAAAAGTGAAACCGATGATGATACAGGCGAATGATTGTTAGATGGAAAGCCTAGAATGCAATATTGGAGGGGTTAATTCTATCAACTGCTTATCTCACATGACCACATACACCTTTGGTAGTACCAATGGTTAGCCCCTTACCACATTTCAATTTAAAAATAATAAAAAGTGAAACCTATGATGATACAGGCGAATGATTGCTAGATGGAAAGCCTAGAATGCAATATTGGTGGGGTTAATTCTATCAACTGCTTATCTCACATGACCACATACACCTTTGGTAGTACCAATGGTTAGCCGCTTACCACATTTCAATTTAAAAAAATAAAACCGATGATGATACAGGCGAATGATTGTTAGATGGAAAGCCTAGAATGCAATATTTGTGGGGTTAATTCTATCAACTGCTTATCTCACATGACCACACACACCTTTGGTAGTACCAATGGTTAGCCCCTTACCACATTTCAATTTTAAAAAAAAGTGAAACCGATGATGATACAGGCGAATGATTGTTAGATGGAAAGCCTAGAATGCAATATTGGTGGGGTTAAATCTATCAACTGCTTATCTCACATGACCACATACACCTTTGGTAGTACCAATGGTTAGCTCCTTACCACATTTCAATTTAAAAAAATAAAACCGATGATGATACAGGCGAATGATTGTTAGATGGAAAGCCTAGAATGCAATATTGGTGGGGTTAAATCTATCAACTGCTTATCTCACATGACCACATACACCTTTGGTAGTACCAATGGTTAGCTCCTTACCACATTTCAATTTAAAAAAATAAAACCGATGATGATACAGGCGAATGATTGTTAGATGGAAAGCCTAGAATGCAATATTGGTGGGGTTAAATCTATCAACTGCTTATCTCACATGACCACATACACCTTTGGTAGTACCAATGGTTAGCCCCTTACCACATTTCAATTTTTTTAAAAAGTGAAACCGATGATGATACAGGCGAATGATTGTTAGATGGAAAGCCTAGAATGCAATATTGGAGGGGTTAATTCTATCAACTGCTTATCTCATATGACCACATACACCTTTGGTAGTACCAATGGTTTGCCCCTTACCACATTTCAATTTTTTTTTAAAAAAGTGAAACCGATGATGATACAGGCGAATGATTGTTAGATGGAAAGCCTAGAATGCAATATTGGTGGGGTTAATTCTATCAACTGCTTATCTCACATGACCACATACACCTTTGGTAGTACCAATGGTTAGCCCCTTACCACATTTCAATTTAAAAATAATAAAAAGTGAAACCGATGATGATACAGGCGAATGATTGCTAGATGGAAAGCCTAGAATGCAATATTGGTGGGGTTAATTCTATCAACTGCTTATCTCACATGACCACATACACCTTTGGTAGTACCAATGGTTAGCCCCTTACCACATTTCAATTTAAAAAAAAAGTGAAACCGATGATGATACAGGCGAATGATTGTTAGATGGAAAGCCTAGAATGCAATATTGGTGGGGTTAATTCTATCAACTGCTTATCTCACATGACCACATACACCTTTGGTAGTACCAATGGTTAGCCCCTTACCACATTTCAATTAAAAAAAATAAAACCGATGATGATACAGGCGAATGATTGTTAGATGGAAAGCCTAGAATGCAATATTGGTGGGGTTAATTCTATCAACTGCTTATCTCACATGACCACATACACCTTTGGTAGTACCAATGGTTAGCTCCTTACCACTTTTCAATTTAAAAAAAAAGAAGTGAAACCGATGATGATACAGGCGAATGATTGTTAGATGGAAAGCCTAGAATGCAATATTGGTGGGGTTAATTCTATCAACTGCTTATCTCACATGACCACATACACCTTTGGTAGTACCAATGGTTAGCCCCTTACCACATTTCAATTTAAAAATAATAAAAAGTGAAACCGATGATGATACAGGCGAATGATTGTTAGATGGAAAGCCTAGAATGCAATATTGGTGGGGTTAATTCTATCAACTGCTTATCTCACATGACCACATACACCTTTGGTAGTACCAATGGTTAGCCCCTTACCACATTTCAATTTAAAAATAATAAAAAGTGAAACCTATGAT
Source organism: Dysidea avara (assembly GCF_963678975.1). Taxonomy (NCBI): domain Eukaryota; kingdom Metazoa; phylum Porifera; class Demospongiae; order Dictyoceratida; family Dysideidae; genus Dysidea; species Dysidea avara. Next base: position 21,127 of record NW_027078141.1, on the reverse strand, counting down.
GATACAGGCGAATGATTGCTAGATGGAAAGCCTAGAATGCAATATTGGTGGGGTTAATTCTATCAACTGCTTATCTCACATGACCACATACACCTTTGGTAGTACCAATGGTTAGCCGCTTACCACATTTCAATTTAAAAAAATAAAACCGATGATGATACAGGCGAATGATTGTTAGATGGAAAGCCTAGAATGCAATATTTGTGGGGTTAATTCTATCAACTGCTTATCTCACATGACCACACACACCTTTGGTAGTACCAATGGTTAGCCCCTTACCACATTTCAATTTTAAAAAAAAGTGAAACCGATGATGATACAGGCGAATGATTGTTAGATGGAAAGCCTAGAATGCAATATTGGTGGGGTTAAATCTATCAACTGCTTATCTCACATGACCACATACACCTTTGGTAGTACCAATGGTTAGCTCCTTACCACATTTCAATTTAAAAAAATAAAACCGATGATGATACAGGCGAATGATTGTTAGATGGAAAGCCTAGAATGCAATATTGGTGGGGTTAAATCTATCAACTGCTTATCTCACATGACCACATACACCTTTGGTAGTACCAATGGTTAGCCCCTTACCACATTTCAATTTTTTAAAAAAGTGAAACCGATGATGATACAGGCGAATGATTGTTAGATGGAAAGCCTAGAATGCAATATTGGAGGGGTTAATTCTATCAACTGCTTATCTCACATGACCACATACACCTTTGGTAGTACCAATGGTTTGCCCCTTACCACATTTCAATTTTTTTTTTAAAAAGTGAAACCGATGATGATACAGGCGAATGATTGTTAGATGGAAAGCCTAGAATGCAATATTGGTGGGGTTAATTCTATCAACTGCTTATCTCACATGACCACATACACCTTTGGTAGTACCAATGGTTAGCCCCTTACCACATTTCAATTTAAAAATAATAAAAAGTGAAACCGATGATGATACAGGCGAATGATTGCTAGATGGAAAGCCTAGAATGCAATATTGGTGGGGTTAATTCTATCAACTGCTTATCTCACATGACCACATACACCTTTGGTAGTACCAATGGTTAGCCCCTTACCACATTTCAATTTTAAAAAAAAGTGAAACCGATGATGATACAGGCGAATGATTGTTAGATGGAAAGCCTAGAATGCAATATTGGTGGGGTTAATTCTATCAACTGCTTATCTCACATGACCACATACACCTTTGGTAGTACCAATGGTTAGCCCCTTACCACATTTCAATTAAAAAAAATAAAACCGATGATGATACAGGCGAATGATTGTTAGATGGAAAGCCTAGAATGCAATATTGGTGGGGTTAATTCTATCAACTGCTTATCTCACATGACCACATACACCTTTGGTAGTACCAATGGTTAGCTCCTTACCACATTTCAATTTAAAAAAAAAGAAGTGAAACCGATGATGATACAGGCGAATGATTGTTAGATGGAAAGCCTAGAATGCAATATTGGTGGGGTTAATTCTATCAACTGCTTATCTCACATGACCACATACACCTTTGGTAGTACCAATGGTTAGCTCCTTACCACTTTTCAATTTAAAAAAAAAGAAGTGAAACCGATGATGATACAGGCGAATGATTGTTAGATGGAAAGCCTAGAATGCAATATTGGTGGGGTTAATTCTATCAACTGCTTATCTCACATGACCACATACACCTTTGGTAGTACCAATGGTTAGCTCCTTACCACATTTCAATTTAAAAAAAAAGAAGTGAAACCGATGATGATACAGGCGAATGATTGTTAGATGGAAAGCCTAGAATGCAATATTGGTGGGGTTAATTCTATCAACTGCTTATCTCACATGACCACATACACCTTTGGTAGTACCAATGGTTAGCTCCTTACCACATTTCAATTTAAAAAAAAAGAAGTGAAACCGATGATGATACAGGCGAATGATTGTTAGATGGAAAGCCTAGAATGCAATATTGGTGGGGTTAATTCTATCAACTGCTTATCTCACATGACCACATACACCTTTGGTAGTACCAATGGTTAGCCCCTTACCACATTTCAATTTTTTTAAAAAGTGAAACCGATGATGATACAGGCGAATGATTGTTAGATGGAAAGCCTAGAATGCAATATTGGAGGGGTTAATTCTATCAACTGCTTATCTCATATGACCACATACACCTTTGGTAGTACCAATGGTTAGCCGCTTACCACATTTCAATTTAAAAAAATAAAACCGATGATGATACAGGCGAATGATTGTTAGATGGAAAGCCTAGAATGCAATATTTGTGGGGTTAATTCTATCAACTGCTTATCTCACATGACCACACACACCTTTGGTAGTACCAATGGTTAGCCCCTTACCACATTTCAATTTTAAAAAAAAGTGAAACCGATGATGATACAGGCGAATGATTGTTAGATGGAAAGCCTAGAATGCAATATTGGTGGGGTTAAATCTATCAACTGCTTATCTCACATGACCACATACACCTTTGGTAGTACCAATGGTTAGCTCCTTACCACATTTCAATTTAAAAAAATAAAACCGATGATGATACAGGCGAATGATTGTTAGATGGAAAGCCTAGAATGCAATATTGGTGGGGTTAAATCTATCAACTGCTTATCTCACATGACCACATACACCTTTGGTAGTACCAATGGTTAGCTCCTTACCACATTTCAATTTAAAAAAATAAAACCGATGATGATACAGGCGAATGATTGTTAGATGGAAAGCCTAGAATGCAATATTGGTGGGGTTAAATCTATCAACTGCTTATCTCACATGACCACATACACCTTTGGTAGTACCAATGGTTAGCCCCTTACCACATTTCAATTTTTTTAAAAAGTGAAACCGATGATGATACAGGCGAATGATTGTTAGATGGAAAGCCTAGAATGCAATATTGGAGGGGTTAATTCTATCAACTGCTTATCTCATATGACCACATACACCTTTGGTAGTACCAATGGTTTGCCCCTTACCACATTTCAATTTTTTTTTAAAAAAGTGAAACCGATGATGATACAGGCGAATGATTGTTAGATGGAAAGCCTAGAATGCAATATTGGTGGGGTTAATTCTATCAACTGCTTATCTCACATGACCACATACACCTTTGGTAGTACCAATGGTTAGCCCCTTACCACATTTCAATTTAAAAATAATAAAAAGTGAAACCGATGATGATACAGGCGAATGATTGCTAGATGGAAAGCCTAGAATGCAATATTGGTGGGGTTAATTCTATCAACTGCTTATCTCACATGACCACATACACCTTTGGTAGTACCAATGGTTAGCCCCTTACCACATTTCAATTTAAAAAAAAAGTGAAACCGATGATGATACAGGCGAATGATTGTTAGATGGAAAGCCTAGAATGCAATATTGGTGGGGTTAATTCTATCAACTGCTTATCTCACATGACCACATACACCTTTGGTAGTACCAATGGTTAGCCCCTTACCACATTTCAATTAAAAAAAATAAAACCGATGATGATACAGGCGAATGATTGTTAGATGGAAAGCCTAGAATGCAATATTGGTGGGGTTAATTCTATCAACTGCTTATCTCACATGACCACATACACCTTTGGTAGTACCAATGGTTAGCTCCTTACCACTTTTCAATTTAAAAAAAAAGAAGTGAAACCGATGATGATACAGGCGAATGATTGTTAGATGGAAAGCCTAGAATGCAATATTGGTGGGGTTAATTCTATCAACTGCTTATCTCACATGACCACATACACCTTTGGTAGTACCAATGGTTAGCCCCTTACCACATTTCAATTTAAAAATAATAAAAAGTGAAACCGATGATGATACAGGCGAATGATTGTTAGATGGAAAGCCTAGAATGCAATATTGGTGGGGTTAATTCTATCAACTGCTTATCTCACATGACCACATACACCTTTGGTAGTACCAATGGTTAGCCCCTTACCACATTTCAATTTAAAAATAATAAAAAGTGAAACCTATGATGATACAGGCGAATGATTGCTAGATGGAAAGCCTAGAATGCAATATTGGTGGGGTTAATTCTATCAACTGCTTATCTCACATGACCACATACACCTTTGGTAGTACCAATGGTTAGCCGCTTACCACATTTCAATTTAAAAAAATAAAACCGATGATGATACAGGCGAATGATTGTTAGATGGAAAGCCTAGAATGCAATATTTGTGGGGTTAATTCTATCAACTGCTTATCTCACATGACCACACACACCTTTGGTAGTACCAATGGTTAGCCCCTTACCACATTTCAATTTTAAAAAAAAGTGAAACCGATGATGATACAGGCGAATGATTGTTAGATGGAAAGCCTAGAATGCAATATTGGTGGGGTTAAATCTATCAACTGCTTATCTCACATGACCACATACACCTTTGGTAGTACCAATGGTTAGCTCCTTACCACATTTCAATTTAAAAAAATAAAACCGATGATGATACAGGCGAATGATTGTTAGATGGAAAGCCTAGAATGCAATATTGGTGGGGTTAAATCTATCAACTGCTTATCTCACATGACCACATACACCTTTGGTAGTACCAATGGTTAGCCCCTTACCACATTTCAATTTTTTAAAAAAGTGAAACCGATGATGATACAGGCGAATGATTGTTAGATGGAAAGCCTAGAATGCAATATTGGAGGGGTTAATTCTATCAACTGCTTATCTCACATGACCACATACACCTTTGGTAGTACCAATGGTTTGCCCCTTACCACATTTCAATTTTTTTTTAAAAAGTGAAACCGATGATGATACAGGCGAATGATTGTTAGATGGAAAGCCTAGAATGCAATATTGGTGGGGTTAATTCTATCAACTGCTTATCTCACATGACCACATACACCTTTGGTAGTACCAATGGTTAGCCCCTTACCACATTTCAATTTAAAAATAATAAAAAGTGAAACCGATGATGATACAGGCGAATGATTGCTAGATGGAAAGCCTAGAATGCAATATTGGTGGGGTTAATTCTATCAACTGCTTATCTCACATGACCACATACACCTTTGGTAGTACCAATGGTTAGCCCCTTACCACATTTCAATTTTAAAAAAAAGTGAAACCGATGATGATACAGGCGAATGATTGTTAGATGGAAAGCCTAGAATGCAATATTGGTGGGGTTAATTCTATCAACTGCTTATCTCACATGACCACATACACCTTTGGTAGTACCAATGGTTAGCCCCTTACCACATTTCAATTAAAAAAAATAAAACCGATGATGATACAGGCGAATGATTGTTAGATGGAAAGCCTAGAATGCAATATTGGTGGGGTTAATTCTATCAACTGCTTATCTCACATGACCACATACACCTTTGGTAGTACCAATGGTTAGCTCCTTACCACATTTCAATTTAAAAAAAAAGAAGTGAAACCGATGATGATACAGGCGAATGATTGTTAGATGGAAAGCCTAGAATGCAATATTGGTGGGGTTAATTCTATCAACTGCTTATCTCACATGACCACATACACCTTTGGTAGTACCAATGGTTAGCTCCTTACCACTTTTCAATTTAAAAAAAAAGAAGTGAAACCGATGATGATACAGGCGAATGATTGTTAGATGGAAAGCCTAGAATGCAATATTGGTGGGGTTAATTCTATCAACTGCTTATCTCACATGACCACATACACCTTTGGTAGTACCAATGGTTAGCTCCTTACCACATTTCAATTTAAAAAAAAAGAAGTGAAACCGATGATGATACAGGCGAATGATTGTTAGATGGAAAGCCTAGAATGCAATATTGGTGGGGTTAATTCTATCAACTGCTTATCTCACATGACCACATACACCTTTGGTAGTACCAATGGTTAGCTCCTTACCACATTTCAATTTAAAAAAAAAAGAAGTGAAACCGATGATGATACAGGCGAATGATTGTTAGATGGAAAGCCTAGAATGCAATATTGGTGGGGTTAATTCTATCAACTGCTTATCTCACATGACCACATACACCTTTGGTAGTACCAATGGTTAGCCCCTTACCACATTTCAATTAAAAAAAATAAAACCGATGATGATACAGGCGAATGATTGTTAGATGGAAAGCCTAGAATGCAATATTGGTGGGGTTAATTCTATCAACTGCTTATCTCACATGACCACATACACCTTTGGTAGTACCAATGGTTAGCCGCTTACCACATTTCAATTTAAAAAAATAAAACCGATGATGATACAGGCGAATGATTGTTAGATGGAAAGCCTAGAATGCAATATTGGTGGGGTTAATTCTATCAACTGCTTATCTCACATGACCACATACACCTTTGGTAGTACCAATGGTTAGCCCCTTACCACATTTCAATTTAAAAATAATAAAAAGTGAAACCGATGATGATACAGGCGAATGATTGCTAGATGGAAAGCCTAGAATGCAATATTGGTGGGGTTAATTCTATCAACTGCTTATCTCACATGACCACATACACCTTTGGTAGTACCAATGGTTAGCCCCTTACCACATTTCAATTTTAAAAAAAAGTGAAACCGATGATGATACAGGCGAATGATTGTTAGATGGAAAGCCTAGAATGCAATATTGGTGGGGTTAATTCTATCAACTGCTTATCTCACATGACCACACACACCTTTGGTAGTACCAATGGTTAGCCCCTTACCACATTTCAATTTTTAAAAAAAGTGAAACCGATGATGATACAGGCGAATGATTTTTAGATGGAAAGCCTAGAATGCAATATTGGTGGGGTTAATTCTATCAACTGCTTATCTCACATGACCACATACACCTTTGGTAGTACCAATGGTTAGCTCCTAACCACATTTCAATTTAAAAAAAAAAGAAGTGAAACCGATGATGATACAGGCGAATGATTGTTAGATGGAAAGCCTAGAATGCAACATTGGTGGGGTTAAATCTATAAACTGCTTATCTCACATGACCACATACACCTTTGGTAGTACCAATGGTTAGCCCCTTACCACATTTCAATTTAAAAATAATAAAAAGTGAAACCGATGATGATACAGGCGAATGATTGTTAGATGGAAAGCCTAGAATGCAATATTGGTGGGGTTAATTCTATCAACTGCTTATCTCACATGACCACATACACCTTTGGTAGTACCAATGGTTAGCTCCTTACCACATTTCAATTTAAAAAAAAAAGAAGTGAAACCGATGATGATACAGGCGAATGATTGTTAGATGGAAAGCCTAGAATGCAATATTGGTGGGGTTAATTCTATCAACTGCTTATCTCACATGACCACATACACCTTTTGTAGTACCAATGGTTAGCCCCTTACCACATTTCAATTTAAAAATAATAAAAAGTGAAACCGATGATGATACAGGCGAATGATTGCTAGATGGAAAGCCTAGAATGCAATATTGGTGGGGTTAATTCTATCAACTGCTTATCTCACATGACCACATACACCTTTGGTAGTACCAATGGTTAGCCCCTTACCACATTTCAATTAAAAAAATAAAACCGATGATGATACAGGCGAATGATTGTTAGATGGAAAGCCTAGAATGCAATATTGGTGGGGTTAATTCTATCAACTGCTTATCTCACATGACCACATACACCTTTGTTAGTACCAATGGTTAGCTCCTTACCACATTTCAATTTAAAAAAAAAAGAAGTGAAACCGATGATGATACAGGCGAATGATTGTTAGATGGAAAGCCTAGAATGCAATATTGGTGGGGTTAATTCTATCAACTGCTTATCTCACATGACCACATACACCTTTGGTAGTACCAATGGTTAGCCCCTTACCACATTTCAATTTAAAAATAATAAAAAGTGAAACCGATGATGATACAGGCGAATGATTGCTAGATGGAAAGCCTAGAATGCAATATTGGTGGGGTTAATTCTATCAACTGCTTATCTCACATGACCACATACACCTTTGGTAGTACCAATGGTTAGCCCCTTACCACATTTCAATTTAAAAAAAAAGTGAAACCGATGATGATACAGGCGAATGATTGTTAGATGGAAAGCCTAGAATGCAATATTGGTGGGGTTAATTCTATCAACTGCTTATCTCACATGACCACATACACCTTTGGTAGTACCAATGGTTAGCCCCTTACCACATTTCAATTAAAAAAAATAAAACCGATGATGATACAGGCGAATGATTGTTAGATGGAAAGCCTAGAATGCAATATTGGTGGGGTTAATTCTATCAACTGCTTATCTCACATGACCACATACACCTTTGGTAGTACCAATGGTTAGCTCCTTACCACTTTTCAATTTAAAAAAAAAGAAGTGAAACCGATGATGATACAGGCGAATGATTGTTAGATGGAAAGCCTAGAATGCAATATTGGTGGGGTTAATTCTATCAACTGCTTATCTCACATGACCACATACACCTTTGGTAGTACCAATGGTTAGCCCCTTACCACATTTCAATTTAAAAATAATAAAAAGTGAAACCGATGATGATACAGGCGAATGATTGTTAGATGGAAAGCCTAGAATGCAATATTGGTGGGGTTAATTCTATCAACTGCTTATCTCACATGACCACATACACCTTTGGTAGTACCAATGGTTAGCTCCTTACCACATTTCAATTTAAAAAAAAAAGAAGTGAAACCGATGATGATACAGGCGAATGATTGTTAGATGGAAAGCCTAGAATGCAATATTGGTGGGGTTAATTCTATCAACTGCTTATCTCACATGACCACATACACCTTTGGTAGTACCAATGGTTAGCTCCTTACCACATTTCAATTAAAAAAAATAAAACCGATGATGATACAGGCGAATGATTGTTAGATGGAAAGCCTAGAATGCAATATTGGTGGGGTTAATTCTATCAACTGCTTATCTCACATGACCACATACACCTTTGGTAGTACCAATGGTTAGCTCCTAACCACATTTCAATTTTAAAAAAAAAGAAGTGAAACCGATGATGATACAGGCGAATGATTGTTAGATGGAAAGCCTAGAATGCAACATTGGTGGGGTTAAATCTATAAACTGCTTATCTCACATGACCACATACACCTTTGGTAGTACCAATGGTTAGCCCCTTACCACATTTCAATTTAAAAATAATAAAAAGTGAAACCGATGATGATACAGGCGAATGATTGTTAGATGGAAAGCCTAGAATGCAATATTGGTGGGGTTAATTCTATCAACTGCTTATCTCACATGACCACATACACCTTTGGTAGTACCAATGGTTAGCTCCTTATCACATTTCAATTTAAAAAAAAAAGAAGTGAAACCGATGATGATACAGGCGAATGATTGTTAGATGGAAAGCCTAGAATGCAATATTGGTGGGGTTAATTCTATCAACTGCTTATCTCACATGACCACATACACCTTTGGTAGTACCAATGGTTAGCCCCTTACCACATTTCAATTAAAAAAAATAAAACCGATGATGATACAGGCGAATGATTGTTAGATGGAAAGCCTAGAATGCAATATTGGTGGGGTTAATTCTATCAACTGCTTATCTCACATGACCACATACACCTTTGGTAGTACCAATGGTTAGCTCCTTACCACATTTCAATTTAAAAAAAAAAGAAGTGAAACCGATGATGATACAGGCGAATGATTGTTAGATGGAAAGCCTAGAATGCAATATTGGTGGGGTTAATTCTATCAACTGCTTATCTCACATGACCACATACACCTTTGGTAGTACCAATGGTTAGCCCCTTACCACATTTCAATTTAAAAATAATAAAAAGTGAAACCGATGATGATACAGGCGAATGATTGCTAGATGGAAAGCCTAGAATGCAATATTGGTGGGGTTAATTCTATCAACTGCTTATCTCACATGACCACATACACCTTTGGTAGTACCAATGGTTAGCCCCTTACCACATTTCAATTTAAAAAAAAAGTGAAACCGATGATGATACAGGCGAATGATTGTTAGATGGAAAGCCTAGAATGCAATATTGGTGGGGTTAATTCTATCAACTGCTTATCTCACATGACCACATACACCTTTGGTAGTACCAATGGTTAGCCCCTTACCACATTTCAATTTAAAAATAATAAAAAGTGAAACCGATGATGATACAGGCGAATGATTGTTAGATGGAAAGCCTAGAATGCAATATTGGTGGGGTTAATTCTATCAACTGCTTATCTCACATGACCACATACACCTTTGGTAGTACCAATGGTTAGCTCCTTACCACATTTCAATTTAAAAAAAAAAGAAGTGAAACCGATGATGATACAGGCGAATGATTGTTAGATGGAAAGCCTAGAATGCAATATTGGTGGGGTTAATTCTATCAACTGCTTATCTCACATGACCACATACACCTTTGGTAGTACCAATGGTTAGCTCCTTACCACATTTCAATTTTAAAAAAAAAGAAGTGAAACCGATGATGATATAGGCGAATGATTGTTAGATGGAAAGCCTAGAATGCAATATTGGTGGGGTTAATTCTATCAACTGCTTATCTCACATGACCACATACACCTTTGGTAGTACCAATGGTTAGCTCCTTACCACATTTCAATTAAAAAAATAAAACCGATGATGATACAGGCGAATGATTGTTAGATGGAAAGCCTAGAATGCAATATTGGTGGGGTTAATTCTATCAACTGCTTATCTCACATGACCACATACACCTTTGGTAGTACCAATGGTTAGCTCCTAACCACATTTCAATTTAAAAAAAAAAGAAGTGAAACCGATGATGATACAGGCGAATGATTGTTAGATGGAAAGCCTAGAATGCAACATTGGTGGGGTTAAATCTATAAACTGCTTATCTCACATGACCACATACACCTTTGGTAGTACCAATGGTTAGCCCCTTACCACATTTCAATTTAAAAATAATAAAAAGTGAAACCGATGATGATACAGGCGAATGATTGTTAGATGGAAAGCCTAGAATGCAATATTGGTGGGGTTAATTCTATCAACTGCTTATCTCACATGACCACATACACCTTTGGTAGTACCAATGGTTAGCTCCTTACCACATTTCAATTTAAAAAAAAAGAAGTGAAACCGATGATGATACAGGCGAATGATTGTTAGATGGAAAGCCTAGAATGCAATATTGGTGGGGTTAATTCTATCAACTGCTTATCTCACATGACCACATACACCTTTGGTAGTACCAATGGTTAGCCCCTTACCACATTTCAATTAAAAATAATAAAACCGATGATGATACAGGCGAATGATTGTTAGATGGAAAGCCTAGAATGCAATATTGGTGGGGTTAATTCTATCAACTGCTTATCTCACATGACCACATACACCTTTGGTAGTACCAATGGTTAGCTCCTTACCACTTTTCAATTTAAAAAAAAAGAAGTGAAACCGATGATGATACAGGCGAATGATTGTTAGATGGAAAGCCTAGAATGCAATATTGGTGGGGTTAATTCTATCAACTGCTTATCTCACATGACCACATACACCTTTGGTAGTACCAATGGTTAGCCCCTTACCACATTTCAATTTAAAAATAATAAAAAGTGAAACCGATGATGATACAGGCGAATGATTGTTAGATGGAAAGCCTAGAATGCAATATTGGTGGGGTTAATTCTATCAACTGCTTATCTCACATGACCACATACACCTTTGGTAGTACCAATGGTTAGCTCCTAACCACATTTCAATTTAAAAAAATAAAACCGATGATGATACAGGCGAATGATTGTTAGATGGAAAGCATAGAATGCAATATTGGTGGGGTTAATTCTATCAACTGCTTATCTCACATGACCACATACACCTTTGGTAGTACCAATGGTTAGCCCCTTACCACATTTCAATTTAAAAATAATAAAAAGTGAAACCGATGATGATACAGGCGAATGATTGTTAGATGGAAAGCCTAGAATGCAATATTGGTGGGGTTAATTCTATCAACTGCTTATCTCACATGACCACATACACCTTTGGTAGTACCAATGGTTAGCCCCTTACCACATTTCAATTTAAAAATAATAAAAAGTGAAACCGATGATGATACAGGCGAATGATTGTTAGATGGAAAGCCTAGAATGCAATATTGGTGGGGTTAATTCTATCAACTGCTTATCTCACATGACCACATACACCTTTGGTAGTACCAATGGTTAGCTCCTTACCACATTTCAATTTAAAAAAAAAGAAGTGAAACCGATGATGATACAGGCGAATGATTGTTAGATGGAAAGCCTAGAATGCAATATTGGTGGGGTTAATTCTATCAACTGCTTATCTCACATGACCACATACACCTTTGGTAGTACCAATGGTTAGCCCCTTACCACATTTCAATTAAAAAAAATAAAACCGATGATGATACAGGCGAATGATTGTTAGATGGAAAGCCTAGAATGCAATATTGGTGGGGTTAATATCTATCAACTGCTTATCTCACATGACCACATACACCTTTGGTAGTACCAATGGTTAGCTCCTTACCACTTTTCAATTTAAAAAAAAAGAAGTGAAACCGATGATGATACAGGCGAATGATTGTTAGATGGAAAGCCTAGAATGCAATATTGGTGGGGTTAATTCTATCAACTGCTTATCTCACATGACCACATACACCTTTGGTAGTACCAATGGTTAGCCCCTTACCACATTTCAATTTAAAAATAATAAAAAGTGAAACCGATGATGATACAGGCGAATGATTGTTAGATGGAAAGCCTAGAATGCAATATTGGTGGGGTTAATTCTATCAACTGCTTATCTCACATGACCACATACACCTTTGGTAGTACCAATGGTTAGCTCCTTACCACATTTCAATTTAAAAAAAAAAGAAGTGAAACCGATGATGATACAGGCGAATGATTGTTAGATGGAAAGCCTAGAATGCAATATTGGTGGGGTTAATATCTATCAACTGCTTATCTCACATGACCACATACACCTTTGGTAGTACCAATGGTTAGCTCCTTACCACTTTTCAATTTAAAAAAAAAGAAGTGAAACCGATGATGATACAGGCGAATGATTGTTAGATGGAAAGCCTAGAATGCAATATTGGTGGGGTTAATTCTATCAACTGCTTATCTCACATGACCACATACACCTTTGGTAGTACCAATGGTTAGCCCCTTACCACATTTCAATTTAAAAATAATAAAAAGTGAAACCGATGATGATACAGGCGAATGATTGTTAGATGGAAAGCCTAGAATGCAATATTGGTGGGGTTAATTCTATCAACTGCTTATCTCACATGACCACATACACCTTTGGTAGTACCAATGGTTAGCTCCTTACCACATTTCAATTTAAAAAAAAGAAGTGAAACCGATGATGATACAGGCGAATGATTGTTAGATGGAAAGCCTAGAATGCAATATTGGTGGGGTTAATTCTATCAACTGCTTATCTCACATGACCACATACACCTTTGGTAGTACCAATGGTTAGCCCCTTACCACATTTCAATTAAAAAAAATAAAACCGATGATGATACAGGCGAATGATTGTTAGATGGAAAGCCTAGAATGCAATATTGGTGGGGTTAATTCTATCAACTGCATATCTCACATGACCACATACACCTTTGGTAGTACCAATGGTTAGCCCCTTACCACATTTCAATTTAAAAATAATAAAAAGTGAAACCGATGATGATACAGGCGAATGATTGTTAGATGGAAAGCCTAGAATGCAATATTGGTGGGGTTAATTCTATCAACTGCTTATCTCACATGACCACATACACCTTTGGTAGTACCAATGGTTAGCCCCTTACCACATTTCAATTTAAAAATAATAAAAAGTGAAACCGATGATGATACAGGCGAATGATTGTTAGATGGAAAGCCTAGAATGCAATATTGGTGGGGTTAAATCTATAAACTGCTTATCTCACATGACCACATACACCTTTGGTAGTACCAATGGTTAGCTCCTAACCACATTTCAATTTAAAAAAAGAAGAAGTGAAACCGATGATGATACAGGCGAATGATTGTTAGATGGAAAGCCTAGAATGCAACATTGGTGGGGTTAAATCTATAAACTGCTTATCTCACATGACCACATACACCTTTGGTAGTACCAATGGTTAGCCCCTTACCACATTTCAATTTAAAAATAATAAAAAGTGAAACCGATGATGATACAGGCGAATGATTGTTAGATGGAAAGCCTAGAATGCAATATTGGTGGGGTTAATTCTATCAACTGCTTATCTCACATGACCACATACACCTTTGGTAGTACCAATGGTTAGCTCCTTACCACATTTCAATTAAAAAAAAAAAGAAGTGAAACCGATGATGATACAGGCGAATGATTGTTAGATGGAAAGCCTAGAATGCAATATTGGTGGGGTTAATTCTATCAACTGCTTATCTCACATGACCACATACACCTTTGGTAGTACCAATGGTTAGCTCCTTACCACTTTTCAATTTAAAAAAAAAGAAGTGAAACCGATGATGATACAGGCGAATGATTGTTAGATGGAAAGCCTAGAATGCAATATTGGTGGGGTTAATTCTATCAACTGCTTATCTCACATGACCACATACACCTTTGGTAGTACCAATGGTTAGCTCCTTACCACATTTCAATTTTAAAAAAAAAGAAGTGAAACCGATGATGATACAGGCGAATGATTGTTAGATGGAAAGCCTAGAATGCAATATTGGTGGGGTTAATTCTATCAACTGCTTATCTCACATGACCACATACACCTTTGGTAGTACCAATGGTTAGCTCCTTACCACATTTCAATTAAAAAAATAAAACCGATGATGATACAGGCGAATGATTGTTAGATGGAAAGCCTAGAATGCAATATTGGTGGGGTTAATTCTATCAACTGCTTATCTCACATGACCACATACACCTTTGGTAGTACCAATGGTTAGCTCCTAACCACATTTCAATTTAAAAAAAAAAGAAGTGAAACCGATGATGATACAGGCGAATGATTGTTAGATGGAAAGCCTAGAATGCAACATTGGTGGGGTTAAATCTATAAACTGCTTATCTCACATGACCACATACACCTTTGGTAGTACCAATGGTTAGCCCCTTACCACATTTCAATTTAAAAATAATAAAAAGTGAAACCGATGATGATACAGGCGAATGATTGTTAGATGGAAAGCCTAGAATGCAATATTGGTGGGGTTAATTCTATCAACTGCTTATCTCACATGACCACATACACCTTTGGTAGTACCAATGGTTAGCTCCTTACCACATTTCAATTTAAAAAAAAAAGAAGTGAAACCGATGATGATACAGGCGAATGATTGTTAGATGGAAAGCCTAGAATGCAAAATTGGTGGGGTTAATTCTATCAACTGCTTATCTCACATGACCACATACACCTTTGGTAGTACCAATGGTTAGCCCCTTACCACATTTCAATTAAAAAAAATAAAACCGATGATGATACAGGCGTATGATTGTTAGATGGAAAGCCTAGAATGCAATATTGGTGGGGTTAATTCTATCAACTGCTTATCTCACATGACCACATACACCTTTGGTAGTACCAATGGTTAGCTCCTTACCACTTTTCAATTTAAAAAAAAAGAAGTGAAACCGATGATGATACAGGCGAATGATTGTTAGATGGAAAGCCTAGAATGCAATATTGGTGGGGTTAATTCTATCAACTGCTTATCTCACATGACCACATACACCTTTGGTAGTACCAATGGTTAGCCCCTTACCACATTTCAATTTAAAAATAATAAAAAGTGAAACCGATGATGATACAGGCGAATGATTTTTAGATGGAAAGCCTAGAATGCAATATTGGTGGGGTTAATTCTATCAACTGCTTATCTCACATGACCACATACACCTTTGGTAGTACCAATGGTTAGCTCCTAACCACATTTCAATTTAAAAAAAAAAGAAGTGAAACCGATGATGATACAGGCGAATGATTGTTAGATGGAAAGCCTAGAATGCAACATTGGTGGGGTTAAATCTATAAACTGCTTATCTCACATGACCACATACACCTTTGGTAGTACCAATGGTTAGCCCCTTACCACATTTCAATTTAAAAATAATAAAAAGTGAAACCGATGATGATACAGGCGAATGATTGTTAGATGGAAAGCCTAGAATGCAATATTGGTGGGGTTAATTCTATCAACTGCTTATCTCACATGACCACATACACCTTTGGTAGTACCAATGGTTAGCTCCTTACCACATTTCAATTTAAAAAAAAAAGAAGTGAAACCGATGATGATACAGGCGAATGATTGTTAGATGGAAAGCCTAGAATGCAATATTGGTGGGGTTAATTCTATCAACTGCTTATCTCACATGACCACATACACCTTTTGTAGTACCAATGGTTAGCCCCTTACCACATTTCAATTTAAAAATAATAAAAAGTGAAACCGATGATGATACAGGCGAATGATTGCTAGATGGAAAGCCTAGAATGCAATATTGGTGGGGTTAATTCTATCAACTGCTTATCTCACATGACCACATACACCTTTGGTAGTACCAATGGTTAGCCCCTTACCACATTTCAATTAAAAAAATAAAACCGATGATGATACAGGCGAATGATTGTTAGATGGAAAGCCTAGAATGCAATATTGGTGGGGTTAATTCTATCAACTGCTTATCTCACATGACCACATACACCTTTGTTAGTACCAATGGTTAGCTCCTTACCACATTTCAATTTAAAAAAAAAAGAAGTGAAACCGATGATGATACAGGCGAATGATTGTTAGATGGAAAGCCTAGAATGCAATATTGGTGGGGTTAATTCTATCAACTGCTTATCTCACATGACCACATACACCTTTGGTAGTACCAATGGTTAGCCCCTTACCACATTTCAATTTAAAAATAATAAAAAGTGAAACCGATGATGATACAGGCGAATGATTGCTAGATGGAAAGCCTAGAATGCAATATTGGTGGGGTTAATTCTATCAACTGCTTATCTCACATGACCACATACACCTTTGGTAGTACCAATGGTTAGCCCCTTACCACATTTCAATTTAAAAAAAAAGTGAAACCGATGATGATACAGGCGAATGATTGTTAGATGGAAAGCCTAGAATGCAATATTGGTGGGGTTAATTCTATCAACTGCTTATCTCACATGACCACATACACCTTTGGTAGTACCAATGGTTAGCCCCTTACCACATTTCAATTAAAAAAAATAAAACCGATGATGATACAGGCGAATGATTGTTAGATGGAAAGCCTAGAATGCAATATTGGTGGGGTTAATTCTATCAACTGCTTATCTCACATGACCACATACACCTTTGGTAGTACCAATGGTTAGCTCCTTACCACTTTTCAATTTAAAAAAAAAGAAGTGAAACCGATGATGATACAGGCGAATGATTGTTAGATGGAAAGCCTAGAATGCAATATTGGTGGGGTTAATTCTATCAACTGCTTATCTCACATGACCACATACACCTTTGGTAGTACCAATGGTTAGCCCCTTACCACATTTCAATTTAAAAATAATAAAAAGTGAAACCGATGATGATACAGGCGAATGATTGTTAGATGGAAAGCCTAGAATGCAATATTGGTGGGGTTAATTCTATCAACTGCTTATCTCACATGACCACATACACCTTTGGTAGTACCAATGGTTAGCTCCTTACCACATTTCAATTTAAAAAAAAAAGAAGTGAAACCGATGATGATACAGGCGAATGATTGTTAGATGGAAAGCCTAGAATGCAATATTGGTGGGGTTAATTCTATCAACTGCTTATCTCACATGACCACATACACCTTTGGTAGTACCAATGGTTAGCTCCTTACCACATTTCAATTAAAAAAAATAAAACCGATGATGATACAGGCGAATGATTGTTAGATGGAAAGCCTAGAATGCAATATTGGTGGGGTTAATTCTATCAACTGCTTATCTCACATGACCACATACACCTTTGGTAGTACCAATGGTTAGCTCCTAACCACATTTCAATTTTAAAAAAAAAGAAGTGAAACCGATGATGATACAGGCGAATGATTGTTAGATGGAAAGCCTAGAATGCAACATTGGTGGGGTTAAATCTATAAACTGCTTATCTCACATGACCACATACACCTTTGGTAGTACCAATGGTTAGCCCCTTACCACATTTCAATTTAAAAATAATAAAAAGTGAAACCGATGATGATACAGGCGAATGATTGTTAGATGGAAAGCCTAGAATGCAATATTGGTGGGGTTAATTCTATCAACTGCTTATCTCACATGACCACATACACCTTTGGTAGTACCAATGGTTAGCTCCTTATCACATTTCAATTTAAAAAAAAAAGAAGTGAAACCGATGATGATACAGGCGAATGATTGTTAGATGGAAAGCCTAGAATGCAATATTGGTGGGGTTAATTCTATCAACTGCTTATCTCACATGACCACATACACCTTTGGTAGTACCAATGGTTAGCCCCTTACCACATTTCAATTAAAAAAAATAAAACCGATGATGATACAGGCGAATGATTGTTAGATGGAAAGCCTAGAATGCAATATTGGTGGGGTTAATTCTATCAACTGCTTATCTCACATGACCACATACACCTTTGGTAGTACCAATGGTTAGCTCCTTACCACATTTCAATTTAAAAAAAAAAGAAGTGAAACCGATGATGATACAGGCGAATGATTGTTAGATGGAAAGCCTAGAATGCAATATTGGTGGGGTTAATTCTATCAACTGCTTATCTCACATGACCACATACACCTTTGGTAGTACCAATGGTTAGCCCCTTACCACATTTCAATTTAAAAATAATAAAAAGTGAAACCGATGATGATACAGGCGAATGATTGCTAGATGGAAAGCCTAGAATGCAATATTGGTGGGGTTAATTCTATCAACTGCTTATCTCACATGACCACATACACCTTTGGTAGTACCAATGGTTAGCCCCTTACCACATTTCAATTTAAAAAAAAAGTGAAACCGATGATGATACAGGCGAATGATTGTTAGATGGAAAGCCTAGAATGCAATATTGGTGGGGTTAATTCTATCAACTGCTTATCTCACATGACCACATACACCTTTGGTAGTACCAATGGTTAGCCCCTTACCACATTTCAATTTAAAAATAATAAAAAGTGAAACCGATGATGATACAGGCGAATGATTGTTAGATGGAAAGCCTAGAATGCAATATTGGTGGGGTTAATTCTATCAACTGCTTATCTCACATGACCACATACACCTTTGGTAGTACCAATGGTTAGCTCCTTACCACATTTCAATTTAAAAAAAAAAGAAGTGAAACCGATGATGATACAGGCGAATGATTGTTAGATGGAAAGCCTAGAATGCAATATTGGTGGGGTTAATTCTATCAACTGCTTATCTCACATGACCACATACACCTTTGGTAGTACCAATGGTTAGCTCCTTACCACATTTCAATTTTAAAAAAAAAGAAGTGAAACCGATGATGATATAGGCGAATGATTGTTAGATGGAAAGCCTAGAATGCAATATTGGTGGGGTTAATTCTATCAACTGCTTATCTCACATGACCACATACACCTTTGGTAGTACCAATGGTTAGCTCCTTACCACATTTCAATTAAAAAAATAAAACCGATGATGATACAGGCGAATGATTGTTAGATGGAAAGCCTAGAATGCAATATTGGTGGGGTTAATTCTATCAACTGCTTATCTCACATGACCACATACACCTTTGGTAGTACCAATGGTTAGCTCCTAACCACATTTCAATTTAAAAAAAAAAGAAGTGAAACCGATGATGATACAGGCGAATGATTGTTAGATGGAAAGCCTAGAATGCAACATTGGTGGGGTTAAATCTATAAACTGCTTATCTCACATGACCACATACACCTTTGGTAGTACCAATGGTTAGCCCCTTACCACATTTCAATTTAAAAATAATAAAAAGTGAAACCGATGATGATACAGGCGAATGATTGTTAGATGGAAAGCCTAGAATGCAATATTGGTGGGGTTAATTCTATCAACTGCTTATCTCACATGACCACATACACCTTTGGTAGTACCAATGGTTAGCTCCTTACCACATTTCAATTTAAAAAAAAAGAAGTGAAACCGATGATGATACAGGCGAATGATTGTTAGATGGAAAGCCTAGAATGCAATATTGGTGGGGTTAATTCTATCAACTGCTTATCTCACATGACCACATACACCTTTGGTAGTACCAATGGTTAGCCCCTTACCACATTTCAATTAAAAATAATAAAACCGATGATGATACAGGCGAATGATTGTTAGATGGAAAGCCTAGAATGCAATATTGGTGGGGTTAATTCTATCAACTGCTTATCTCACATGACCACATACACCTTTGGTAGTACCAATGGTTAGCTCCTTACCACTTTTCAATTTAAAAAAAAAGAAGTGAAACCGATGATGATACAGGCGAATGATTGTTAGATGGAAAGCCTAGAATGCAATATTGGTGGGGTTAATTCTATCAACTGCTTATCTCACATGACCACATACACCTTTGGTAGTACCAATGGTTAGCCCCTTACCACATTTCAATTTAAAAATAATAAAAAGTGAAACCGATGATGATACAGGCGAATGATTGTTAGATGGAAAGCCTAGAATGCAATATTGGTGGGGTTAATTCTATCAACTGCTTATCTCACATGACCACATACACCTTTGGTAGTACCAATGGTTAGCTCCTAACCACATTTCAATTTAAAAAAATAAAACCGATGATGATACAGGCGAATGATTGTTAGATGGAAAGCATAGAATGCAATATTGGTGGGGTTAATTCTATCAACTGCTTATCTCACATGACCACATACACCTTTGGTAGTACCAATGGTTAGCTCCTTACCACTTTTCAATTTAAAAAAAAAGAAGTGAAACCGATGATGATACAGGCGAATGATTGTTAGATGGAAAGCCTAGAATGCAATATTGGTGGGGTTAATTCTATCAACTGCTTATCTCACATGACCACATACACCTTTGGTAGTACCAATGGTTAGCTCCTTACCACATTTCAATTTAAAAAAAAAAGAAGTGAAACCGATGATGATACAGGCGAATGATTGTTAGATGGAAAGCCTAGAATGCAATA